>NC_056726.1:1336533870-1336798870 GCF_019279795.1 Protopterus annectens
AAGCCAACTATGGCATAGTCATCCACATTTACTATACATACTATCCCGACAGTACCACATAGGTGGTAGCCCTCAACATGTATGTTGTGTACCAATGTGTACATACAGCCACGTGTTATGTCATCTGTCCCTTGGTATCCACATATCCATAGGTATTGTGAAGTCCCTCGGTGTGTCACATAAGACATTAGGGGCCTGAATGCATATCCACAGGGCTGTTATACACCGATAATGACTGTCCATTATTGCCAGTCGTCGTTGTGTATGAACATGTCTGACATATACCCCAGGCATGTACCTTCACTCACAGAACTCTATAGTAACTGTCATGGGTGTGTGTGGCACAGATGACCTTGGACACAGATCACTACAGTGGCCGGGCTTGTCACATACATACATATTTGACATACGATCTGAGAAGTAATGGCACAATCTGTCAAAGGAAACAAATGTATTCATGTAGTATGCAGGCTTCACACCTATGTACTGATTGAGGTCACATGTACACATATTTATTTGCCACACAGATACATGATGTGTGCAATGCACATACTGTTTTAATCATGATATGCCATACCATAGTAAAAGCAAAACCCACACTGCATTGACTATCTGTGTCACACACACACAGCAATTGCAGGATTCAAACCCCTACCTAACTATGTTATGATACTAGAGAGATACGCATTAACACGTTGTGCTATATGCTTTGCTGGGTGGTTACTCTTCTCCTGCTATATTTGTAGGATGCTGACATCATCAGACTTTCCAAAGAGGAATGCACCTCTTTTAATGTGTTTTCCCAGTCTCCAAAAAGAGCACTCCTCTCATAGGAAATCATACACACAATCAGCATTTGCCAGATTCAAACTCCTACCTAACAATGTTATGATACTAGAGAAATACGCATTAACACGGCACGCTATATGTTTTGCTGGGTATGTTCTCTTCTCCTGCTATATTTGTAGGATGCTGTCATCATCAGATTTTCCAAAGAGGAATGCACCTCTTTTAATGTGTTTTCCCAGTCTCCAAAAAGAGCACTCCTCTCATAGGAAATCACACACATACACACAATCAGCATTTGCTAGATTCAAACTCTTACCTAACGATGTTATGATACTAGAGAACTACACATTGACACAGCACGCTATATGCTTAGCTGGGTGCTTTCTCTTCTCCTGCTATATTTGTAGGATGCTGTCATCATCAGACTTTCCAAAGAGGAATGCACCTCTTTTAATGTGTTTTCCCAGTCTCAAAAAAGAGCACTCCTCTCATAAGAAATCACACACATACACACAATCAGCATTTGTCAGATTTAAACTCCTACCTAATGATGTTATGATACTAAAGAAATACGCATTAACATGGCACGTTATATGCTTTGCTGGGTGTTGTCTCTTCTCCTGCTATATTTATAGGATGCTGTCATCATCAGACTTTCCAAAGAGGAATGCACCTCTTTTAATGTGTTTTCCCAGTCTCCAAATAGAGCACTCCTCTCATAGGAAATCACACACATACACACAATCAGCATTTGCCAGCTTCAAACGCCTACCTAACAATGTTATGATACTAGAGAAATACACATTAACATGGCACGCTATATGCTTTTCTGGGTGTTTTTGCTTCTCCCGCTATATTTGTAGGATGCTGTCATCATCAGACTTTCCAAAGAGGAATGCACCTCTTTTAATGTGTTTTCCCAGTCTCCAAAAAGAGCACTCCTCTCATAGGAAATCACACACACACAATCAGCATTTGCAAGATTCAAACCCCTACATAATTATGTTATGATATTAGAGAGATACACATTAACATGACATGCTAGATGCTTTGTTGGGTGGTTTCTCTTCTCCTGCTATATTTGTAGGATGCTGACATCATCAAACTTTCCAAAGAGGAATGTACCTTTTTTAATGTGTTTTCCCAGTCTCCAAAAAGGGCACTTCTCTCATAGAAAATCACACACATACAACCCCCACACACACTGTCAGTGTTTGTAGGATTCAAACCCCTACCTAAATATGTTATGATACTAGAAAAATACACACTAACACAGCGCACTATACACTTTACTGGGTAGTTTTTGTTCTCCTGCTATATTTGTAGGATGCTGACATCATCAGACTTTCCAAAGAGGAATGTACCTCTTTTAATGTTTTCCCAGTCTCAAAAAAGGGCACTCCTCTCATAGGAAATCACACACATACACCCCCCCACACACACACACAGTCAGCATTTGCAGGATTCAAACCCCTATATAACTATATTATGATACTACATGGTGCGCTATATGCTTTACTGGGTGGTTTTGGTTCTCCTGCTATATTTGTAGGATGCTAACATCATCAGACTGGACATGGTAATGTGTGTACACTTTGTTTTATACAATCCCAGGAAAGAGCCATGTGGGTCGGCAGGTGTCAACAGCTTGAACAGGACCCCATAATTCTTACCTTCTGTGATCTATCTGTGGACACATTGACATTTCTTCATATGTCAACACATATTTATGCACAGATTGTTGGTTTTGTGGCTACGACATGTGTCAGGGATGTTGATAAATGGCTATTCAAAGTCTATGTGGGACATGTGTAGCTCTGTTCAATGATGTATGTCCTGGGTGTCTACCTTGCAAACAGTCTAGCATGTTTGGGAACCATGAACTGCACATGAACATACCACAGTTGGTAGGGTTGTGTGTTTGTCAGCTTCCAATAGCTCTGTTTATGACTTCAACCATGATGGACTCCATGGCCTTGCAGATCAGACTTCATAGGCTTACTGGACTATACTTCCCATGGTATGTTGTGCACCAACACTTGTGGGGAGTGCCATATGTTGCTGTAACACATTCAACGGTTCCAGATCCTGTGGAGAGGGTGAGGCTCAACAGACTGTTCAGGTGCAGGGTCTGTTTGTTCTGTAGTTCATGCATGACACATATTGGGAAACAATGTAATCCAATTGCTGCCATGCTTTTGGCTTTGTAGGGAGCTGTTCAGCCATTCTACATGTGATATCTCCTGGTATGATGACTGGGACTATCGTTAGTGGGAGGTGGGTATGTCTATATGGGCCTGTCTGACAGGATGTCGGCATTGTCAGTAAGGTACAGTTGGCCCTGACTCAGGACATATATGAGTGTACATTGCTATTTATGACACAGCTGAAGGAGGTGTCATGATTCAGTCTGGAATCCTTCTCAGCTACTCTTTACAAAACACCAACAAACCTGAGCACTAATCCCTGTTATACTCTTTTACACACTTAACACCCTACTGATCTTTTGTGATCAGACTATGGAGTATGTCATCATAATATCCTGGCATGTCCAGGGGGCAGTTTTGTGTGTACTCTCCAGTCCAGCTAGTGAATATTGTGGTTTTGACACAATGTCACATCTGCCTCATGTACACAGACAACCCTCTCCTTCTCCCTACAAACTCAGATATATGTGAGAGATGCAACAATATTGACATACAGGAGGCAGAGCTCTCTCGACCCATGACTGGCATAGTCTATCAGGTAGTGAAGCTAACCACACACACCACATATCAGTCTCACATAAACCTATAGCGACAGCAATCAAACCACATTATCACACATAAACATACTCAGAGGCTCTACATAAACTCTGCCTAAGCAGCAGAGAACTCCAAAGCAGACACATAGGCAGCTGCTACCCCACTACAATACCCACATATCACATAGTTCACAATGTCAGTATGCCACACAGTCACTGCCCTTTGGGCTAAACAACACACCTAATACACTTGTAATAGGTGACACTTATTGTCAGACACACTGACGTCCCACTCACCAGGTCAAACAAGGGAATAATCACTTTGAGCTGTCTCTCGAGTGCCAGGATCCGCAACATAACACATGCACTCAGGTCACTCCAAAGCAAGTACAGGACTGGCTTCATCATTGTCCATGCTGGTGCATGCACCCT
The DNA here is from genome assembly GCF_019279795.1 of Protopterus annectens. Taxonomy (NCBI): domain Eukaryota; kingdom Metazoa; phylum Chordata; order Ceratodontiformes; family Protopteridae; genus Protopterus; species Protopterus annectens. The sequence continues at coordinate 1,336,537,835 of NC_056726.1, forward strand.
CAGATGATCCTCCCTGGACCACATGACATGATACACAGAGGAACTCTCTGATCATGTAGCCCAGGCCAGTATGACCCTGACCTTGTCTAGTATCTTACACTCACCAAGTATGTTGTCACAGTATACCAACAAACTGATCACGTTTAACAGTTGGCTAACATATTGGTGTCATTCACAGGGGATACAGTGTCTGTCAGCCTGGGGTGACATGCTTGACATGCCACGTAGCTTCCCTATGGATAGCTTGCACCTGTCAACCTTGGACTTTTGAATACTGGCTAAGGTACTTGCTACCACCATACTGCCTTTTTTTAAGCGGGGCTCAAAAGACAAACCCACCTCCATAGACATTACAGAGTACATGACACTGAGGGTAATGCTGCTCAACACCAGATGTGTTACCCTCAAATTGTGAACACTCAGGAATCTCCTCAGTATGGAGAATAGCAATATCTGTGCACTAACAGACACATGGTTCAGGCTCCCACATGCACACCAGCACTACCAGGTTATATTTCGTACCATGCTTTCTGACCACATAACTCAGAATGGCCAACACAAATAGGGGGAGTATCCATATACATCACAGATACACATACCTCCAGGTTGGTAGCACTGCACAAGGCATCATAGACCATACATATGTACCTAACATTGTGCAAATCTGCCTTTTGGTTTGTTGCCTGCTACAAACCACCCTCTCAAACTCAGGAACCACACTCGGCTTTCCTGGGAACACTGGAAAATATGAAGGTCTCCCCAAACACCATTATATTGGGTGACTTCAAATACCCACACATTGACTGGGGACAGTACTCAGGCCCCAACACCCTCGCCCAATAGTTGCTACTATTTGTAAACTCATATGCTATGGCCCAACCGGTCACCACACCCACAAGAGGGGACAACATATTGGACATGATCATCACCAACATGGGGACTCTATGTTCCACACCTGAGATATACCCCTCATTGGTAAGGTCAGAACATACATTTATCTCACTGGACATCCATATCCCATCCCCACACCCATCCTGGGTAATCTTGGTGAACTTCTCAAAAGCAAACGTCACACTTCTCCAAACCAAGGTGGTATCCTTCAGAGACCCTGGGACAGTGGTAAGTATGGCTCAGACTGCTGAATCCTTTACATACACATTCTATGGACACCTAGTGGACTGCATGGATTGTGCTATCGCAAATAACAACTGGACTCACTCCTCCAATGGCAGGGGACCTGTCTTGTAGACCTGGCCATTAATAAGCTATGCAACGAAAGGAGGATGCTACTACATGATAGAGCACAATCCCAGACAGGGAAGGCATCTGTGATCTGTACTAGCAGACAGCTACAATCACTCATGTATTTATGTCAGGCCCGCTTCTAACGGACAATTGCACCAGACACGTAGGACACTCACAAGGCCTTCTTCAGTTAATTCAGGTATCTGGGTGGACACTCACTGATATGCTGTGAGTTACTGCATACTGACTAAACATACCCTGAACCCACAGACATTGCCAACATCCTGGCAAACAGGTTCAGTGCAGATGTCTCCCCCCCATCCCCCCTAAGGAGCTACTGTCCATCCCAACAGAGTATAACCTCCATGACATCACAAATAAACAGGTGAGTGCTGCCCTCCCCATAGCAAACAACACAGCATGAAATGGGACCAGGCGGTGTCCTGGCCTGCATCTTACACGGGCTTCATGACAGACGTAACCCTCACATTACGTCACTGTTCAATATCAGAGTTACTGCAGGATATGTACCCACGGAATGGCGTACAGCGATAGTGGTCCCACTCCACAGAGTTGCTGCCACAACAGACCACAGACAATATCGGCCTATAAGGCTAACTAGCCTGTTCTGCAAAGCTATGGAGCGTATTGTAATGGGACTCATGCACATAGACATTGGGAACCTACAGACACTGGGTCCTACACATTTTAGCATTGTTGTGGGCAGATCTTGCCTCTTGGACCTGTTCGTATTCTTTAAACAGTTACCAGGTCCATCGGTGTAGGGACGGTTGTCCACACAGCCTGCCTGGACCTCGCACAACCCTTCGACACAATATCCCACTCGGCCATTATGCATAGGCTCACCAGCGTCGATATCAACACATATCTCACACGATGGATTGCTACCTGGATCAGGGATAGCACCCACATGCTCAGTATTGCAGGTGCCATCTCTGACTATACACCAGTTACACATGGCATCAGACAAGGCTCAGTCCTGGGACCTCTCTTCTTCAGTATATATTTGTGTGACGTACAGGCTAACACAGGAGGAATATGGCTGACCATGTTCGCAGATGACTGCAAACTGGGTGCCATAATCAACTCTCCAGCTGGCACATGCATACTCAAATGGGGTCTCACAGAGATAGGATGACTGGTGCCTGAGCCATGGCCTACAGCTAAATGCCATTAGTTGCATAGTCATCCCCTTTGGGAATAACAACATGCCCACACATTACCACATAGGTAGTAATCCATTACATACGGTAGTAGTTGTTAGGGGTTTGGGGGCACGACTTGTTTGTACTCTCGCCTTTGACAATCACATTGCCAAAGTGGTTAGACAGAACTTCTATATAGCCCACCTTATCCCATATGGTTTCACTTGTTAATCAGGTGAGGTCATTGTGCCCCTATACTCATCACGACCATGCTTGGTTACAATGCCACATTTGGGATGTACCTTACCCGACACCTGCAGCAACTGTAATGGCCACAAATGTTCCTCAACAAGCAGATGTAGGGACTCACATGGATGCCCTGCACAGTTCAGATACAGTAACTCCAGTTCTACTCAGTCGCTTACCATCTACTCGGATGAGTTGTGTGCCTGTAGTTTATGTAAATATCTGACCCAGATTTAATGGACATGCTCCACCTCAGGATATCTGACTCCCTTGGAGCTACACACTCCAGGGACATATACCTCAGCACAGATGTTAATAGGACATGCTGGAGGGACATATTCTTATCCCAGAGGCTCCACTCACTTCGGATTGTAATCCCTGTTTCACATGGGCAGAGCCACCCACTGACCACCTACAGGAGACATCTTGACAAGTGGATGGGTGATTGTATGTTTACCCATGGGATATCTTCTGGGTCCCTGCTAGACAGAGGCATAATACACTAAACGTAAATGGGCTATCTTGTGTGACCTACTATTCACAGGCACAGTGTTCTACTTTGACAGGGTTGTGAAAGCCAAATACACTCTGGCTAGGCTTGTACATGCCCTAGGGTGGATAGGCTAGTATGAACCTCTGAACCTATGATAATGTTCAGGATGCACAATGTTTATTGCTGATACTGTTTGCAGGTTTTATCATCTTTGCTTTCCCACTTTCTATGAACAACTTAGGTATCTGCAGAACATATTTGATTATGATAGGGTTCCACTATATTATATGTGTGTCTGTTGTCATATAACTGTGTGCACAGGGCAGATTGCTGGATAGTGAGAGGTTTCTGGGTTAACACATGCAACTGCCTGATATGTGTGGCCCACTGCTGTACTCCGACATGGCCTAAGTGTGTGAGCATGCCCAGTTCAGACTGTCACTGTTCTGTTGCCTGACATTTGTCTCATTTATTCAAGTGTGTGAGCATGCCCAGTGTGACCTTTCAGTATGTTGCTGTCTGAGGTCCACTACATTTGTTGATGTATGTGTACATGTCCAATATTAAAATTTCTACTGTGTTTGTTGAAAGTCAAGTTCTATTCTTACTGCAGGACTCACCTTTGTGTCATAACTTGACAGGGATTATGCTGTGCCTGCAGGGTTTCCATGGAATACTTTGCATAGACTTATCAACATTTCTTCATACAGGCTGACCACTGCAATACTGTCATGGTTTAGTGGTTCAGTACTTTGACTATAGTGCACAGTATCCTGGGTTCGAGATCTATCACTGCTTTATATTTTCATACTGAACAGACAAGACTGCTTAAGGGCCAGTAGAGCAAATATGAGCATGTTGGCTTTTGTTCAGCTATGCCCTACTTAGGTTCATAGGTTCATACTAGGCTATCTGCCCTAAGGCATTTACAAGCCTATCCAGAGTGTGTTTGGCTTTCGCCACCCTCGGAACTGATTTTACTGTGCCCTTTTTAAGGTTAGTTTACTGTGCCTCTGTCTAGTAGTGACATTGAAGTAATCCCCGGGGTAAACCTATGATCTCCCATCCACTCGTCAAGTTTCCTCTTGAAGAGAGTCAGTGAGGGGCTCTGCCTAACATGGACTGAGATTCTATTCCAGAGTGAACAGAGCCTCTGGGTTATGAATCTGTCCCTCCAGCGTGTCCAATTTATTTCTGTGCTCAGGTTCAAGTCCCTCGAGCATGTAGCTCTAAGGGATTTGGATTTTCTGAGGTGGAGCATGCTCATTAATTCCGGGTTGGACATGGCTTTATACATCAGGCATAGATCGCCTCTAAGTAGGCGGTATGCATCTGAGTAGAGCTGGAGTTTCTTTAACCGAGCAGCATATGGCATCTGTTTGAGTCCCATGATCCTCTTTGTGAGGTACTTTTGGGGTCTTTCTAGTTGCTGCAGGTGTCGGGTAAGGTACATCCCAAATGGGGCATTGTATTCAATTATGGACCTGATGAGGGATGAATAAAGGGGCACAATGACCTCCCTCGATCTAGATGTGAATCCTTTCATGATAAGGTGGGCTATATAGAAAGTCTTTCTAACCACTTTGGCAATGTGGTTGTCAAAGGGGAAATTACTGTCAACTTGGGTCTCCAGGTCCTTAATTACTTCTTCCGTACTTAATGGATTCCCGCCTATGTGGTAATTTGTGAGCACTTTGTTTTTGCCAAAGGGTATGACTATACACTTTTTAGCGTTTAGCTTTAGGCCATGGCTCTGGCACCAGTTATCCGTCTCTATGAGACCTTTTTGGAGGATGCTTGTGTTAGCTAGAGAGTCAATTATGGCGCCCAGTTTGCAGTAATCTGCAAACTTGGTCAGCCACCGTCTTCCCGTGTTAGCCTAAACCTCTGAAAAATATATGCCGAATAAGAGAGGTCCCAGGACTGAGCCTTGTGGGACACCACTTGTAACTGGTTTAGAGTCTGACATGGCTCCAGCAATTCTGACTATGTGGGTTCTGTCCTTGTGCCAGTTTGCAACCCATCTTATGACATAGGGGTTTATATTTAAGCTGGAGAGCTTATCTATGATGCCCGAGTGGGGTATTGTGTCGAAGGCTTTTGTGAGGTCCAGGTAGGCTGTGTGGGCTACCTTCCCCTCATCAATGGCCTTGGTGACTGTTTCAAAGAAATCGACCAGGTTTAAGAGGCAAGATCTGCCCTTAACAAAGCCAAATTGGGTAGGATCCAGTGTCTGTAGGTCTTCAATGTCTTTGTTTATGAGTTCCATGATGATCCTCTTCATAGCTTTGCAGACCAGGCTAGTCAGGCTTATGGGGCGATAGTTTCCAGGGTCCATAGAGGCACCACATTTGTGGAGTGGGACCATTGTTGCTGTACGCCATTCTTTGGGTACATATCCTGTAGTAAGGCTGTGATTGAACAGCAGCTTTATGTGGGGGTTTAGCTCTTCTTGGAGTTCATGTAGGACACAGCCCGGGACACCGTCTGGTCCCATTGATGCTGTGTTTTTTGCTTTGGAGAGGGCGGCTCTCACCTGAGCATCTGAGATGTCAGGGAGGCAGCACTCTGCTGGAATAGATATTTGCTCTTTGGGGGGGGGAGGGGGGAGTTTGTACTGAACCTGTCTGCCAGGATGTTGGCAATGTCTGTGGGTTCAGTGTATTTTTTGTCATTTTGGACCAACTCTGAGCATTTCTGGGAGTTGCCACCCCAGGTTCCTAACATAACTAAAGAAGGCCTTGTGATTATCTTTAGTGTCCTCTGCAATTTTTCTCTCGAAGCTGGCCTTGGATGATTTTATGAGGGATCGTAGTTTTTTGCTAGTACTGATCAGAGATGCGTTCCCTTTTAGGGATTTTGCTCTATCATGTAGTAGCATCCTCCTTCTGTTGTACAGCTTATTTATAGCTGGGGTCCACCAGGCAGGACGCCTGCCTTTGGATGATTGGGTCTTGGTTTTGTTTGGGATAGCATGATCCATACATTCCTGAAGGTGTCCATAAAATGCGTTAATAAAGGATTCTGCAGTTTGAGCCATAGTTTCCACTGGCCCGGGGGCCTTGAAGAATTCCACTTTGGTTTTGAGAAGTGTGACATTAGCTTTTGAGAAGTTTTTCACTGTGGTTTTCTGGTCTGTGGGTGGGATCGGGATGTGGATATCCAGTGAGATTGATTTATGGTCCAATCTTACCAATGAGGGGAATACCTCTGGTATGGAGCATAGAGTCCCCATGTTGGTGATGACCAGGTCCAGTATGTTATCCCCTCTTGTTTGGGTGGTGACTAGTTGTTCCATAGCATTTGAGTTTATAAATTCTAGGAACCTTTGGGTTATGGTGTTGGGGCTTGAGTAATGCTCCCAGTCAATGTTTGAGTAGTTGAAGTCACCCAATATAATGGTGTTTGGAGAGACCTTCATATACTTAGACTCAGCTTATCCAACATTGCTCAATATTAACCAACATTGCTGGATGTTGCCTAATATTACTCAATGTTGACCACAGTTGTGCTAGTTGGTGTGTGCGATTTTCTTTACATATACTACATGGTTGTAAATGCTGTTTAGCACTGCTTTATATTGCTTAACACATGGCAATCATGCCTCAGGTGGTGCTGCAGGGCTGGCTATGTCGGATGCACATACTACACTCCCTATACATGTTTGGAAGCAGGTGGTGTCAACTTAGGCATCCCTTTTACTATATGTGCGAGTCAGAGAGAGGTATCATTTCCAGAGTTCCTACTGAGCCAGTGTATGTGCTATACGTTGCCTCTTTGCCAAGGCCAAAGCATACTGGGCACGCCTCCTTCTGCCTACTGGGGCAGGCTCAGGTTGTTCCTCTTCCGAGTCATGCTCTGCCTGTGATGGTCTTGGCAATGGTGGGGGCTGTTTGGCCCAAGCCTATGCTGGTCCTGCTGCAGTTCTTTTCGCAGGATCATATTATGTAGCATAGCACATACCATGACAATTTGGGTACATGTAGTTGGTGAGTACTGCAAGGTTCCACCAGATGTGTCCAGGCACCGGAACCATGACTTGAGCAGCCCAAACACACCCTCGATTACATTTCATGTTTGTGCGTGTGCCTCATTATGGTGTTCCTGTTCAGGTGTGTGTGCATTTCTGATGGGTGTCATCAGCCATGGCTCCAGTGCATAGCCAGCATCCCCCACTAGGTGACCATTGGGATGTCCCCGCTGGCAAATGTCTGGTACAGCTGCATCAGATGCCAGATATGGGAATCATGGTAGCTTCCAGGATAGCCAGCACACACATTCAGTATTATGCCCTGGGCATCACACACAACCTGGCAGTTGATGGAGGGGAAGCCCTTGTGGTTGAAGTAGACCCTACCCCATTCACCGGCTGGTGCTTTGATGCATATGTGCATGCAGTCTATTGCACCCACTACCTCAGGGTATTCCGCTATTTACTGGAAAAGATGCATATTGCTGGCCAATTCCTCAAGGGAATTGGGGAAATATACATGATCACTGACATGTGCTGACATGGCATCCAGGAACTGGTGCAGTACCCTGGATGCTGATGCCTGTGATATCCCCATCATATCACCAGTTGGTCTCTGGAAGGTACCTGTTGCTAATATTCTTAGGCCAGCACATACCTTGGTTTCCACTGGAATGGGTTCCCCTCTGTTGGTTCTGTGTGTGAGGCGTGGCCTGCACAGCTCAACAATTTGCTGCAAGAGGTCTCTGTCCACTCTGTAGCGCTCAACTATCTCCAGCTCATGTAGCCCCTGGTAGGTTACCCTGGACCTGTACACTCTTCTCCGTCTCCTCACTGTGGGTTGTCTAGTAGCATTCGCATTTTCACCACCCTCAGCATGTTGCATATGTCGCCTTATAACAGCAATGGCAGCCCCTAACATTTTTTGTCTCAGTAAAGCTTTTTCAGTTTTCACTTCTATTAGCTTACTGCAGTGTTGCAGTGTCTCTTGAGAGAAACATAATGGACTGTTTGTAGAGTTTTAAGTGCTGGGCTGGGCTGGGCTAGTGTACTGCCTGTGTAATTGCCTGATTCTGATTGTTTTCACCTGCTAGCTCTGCTAGTACTCCCTGGTAACTTCCTACTATTTGGTGTGCTTCCTTTTCCCTTTCTGTTTCCTCAGGGGGCAGCGCCGCTCACACAAGCGCAAACACGTGGACAGCAGCTAACACACACACACACACATGCTTACATGGGCTAAAACTTGCTTATTCTTGTTAAAACGCATGCACACCAGCACAAACGCATTTACAACTGTTTACACAGCCTTACATATGCTTACTCCGGCTTACATGTGCGCACACACTAACACGTCGCACACTGTCTTACTCGGGTTTACTGGCATGCACACGTGTGCATGCATCGCTCAGCAAGAAACTTTGGTGTTATCCATGGCATACACCTTCAATTTCTTTACTTTACCTAGCCTACCTGTTGACACACCTCTTTCAATTATATGTAAATGTCACCTGACACATGCCACTCTGCTCCAGTGAGCTTCACTTCTTTCATACATGCCCCCCCTTGTGATGTCACCTATCTTCTACTCTGTTACTCCCCTTATCCTACTCCTACACTCCACTGTCTGTGCTCAATTGCTATGTAAACTTGCGATACACTATCCTAACCCTCATTTGCATAGGATTGCCTACTAATGCTTGGTTACATCTCTTAGACTGAGCTTCCCCCCATAGCAACCTCTACTCGGTGGCCATGTTGTCTTCAGCCTGCCATTCACTTGCATTGTAAATTCATATCAGCAATAAAATCCACATTTGTGGATCTTAATTATTGATTTTCTGGTTTTAGGGTGCAACGAAGTTTGCGCTGCGCTATGCCTAAACCCCAGAGATCGGGATGAAAAAAAAAGTTATTTTATTTTTATTTTGCATAACTTCACATTACTAATGGCCGTATTTTTTGGCCATTGGCATGCTTCCTCCTGTAAATGCATCCTTTTTTTGGAGCTGTCACGGCTCCGTTTTGCTATTTGCAGAACCGTACTCAGTTGTCAACTGAGTACATTTCTGCAAACAACACTACTCCTACTCGGACAGGTTCGGGTTTCCTGGATCGCAAATTTACCTCATTTGCATAGCTTTTGCCTGCAATTGAGGTAATTTGCATATCCAAGCCCTGTCCGTGTAGGACTAGTTTTGAGAGCTCTGTTGCACGCCCTGGCTGTTCCTGAATAGCTCGGCGGACATGTTGGCTGCATGGAGTCTTACTCTACTCTTAGACTCCGTGCAAGCCTTCGTGAATCCAGTCCCTTGTCTTAAGACTCTTCCCTCTTAGTACATAACTTCAGTGCATACAAACATTCTCCATGTAGGAACAATAACCACTTTGCATGCAAAATTGCTCCATATAGGAGGGATAACCTCTTTGCATACAACATTTCTCCATATGGGAGGGATAACCTTTACACCCTCAAGCCAACTATGATTTTCACTTTGTATATTATATATGTGTCTATTGCATTTTCTCATTCACCTTGTATACAGTCATGTATCTATTGTGTTTACCCCAGGTTGAGACTTAAATAGGTCCAGTGGGATCAGTTATGTACCCCAGTCAATAAATTCAAAATAAAATAAAAATAAATAAATACATTTTCTACTTGCATACAAAATGTCTCTATATGGGAGGGAGGCTTTGAGCTGCTATGTACACGACATGTGTAAACAAGTTCTAGTATGGCATATATTGTCCCTGTCATTTGTTACTCTGCCACATGGGCTACGGTTCATACTGCTGTTCTACAGTTTATGGTTGTAGATGTATGTGTCATGGTGCCCCAGTGTTTTCTGTGTAGCTTTAAATGGATTTTGATGTTGTGAATTTGGATATACGTACTGTACACACAGTAGTCACTTCATTTATGGGGTTAAGGTTTGTTGTCATAGCTGATAGGCAATTTGTGTAGATTTGTGAGAGATGTATTTATTTACATTGTGTTTTTGCCTTAAGCTTTTCCCATGCTGGCAGATTATATGTGTATCTTGAAATGTATCAGTTGCACAGAACATTCTAAAAGCATACATATTCTTATACACTCTCACCTGAATATAGCACTGCTGACACACTTATCACAGGCCCACAGAGCTTAACAGTTCTCATGGGTATGTAGCAGTGCTCCTCATGGTTGTGATTGTGATTCAGATCTGTTGTCATATAATGAGTGCTGTCTGGTTTGTAGCTGGCAGTTTCAGTCTGTGCTTTGATTGAGCATGTCATATTGTGATGCTAATTGTGATGCCCCAACACTGGCCTAATAATCAAGGAGCCTCAATCCTTACTATTGCAACAGCTAGGGGATGTACACACTGGGAGTATGACAAGTACACACACACACAGTAAAGTGCAATTTCCTTAAGAGCACACAGAGACCACAGTCAGTCTGGGGATTGTTTTTCCCTCTTTCTCCATATCATCAATAAGACTCCCCACTGGCACAGCTATAGGGTTGAGATCTCAGCTGAGTGGCCAAGGCAAAACCTCCAGCACCCTCTCTGTCCATCCAGTGCTTCATGTCCCTGCCCAAGTAGCTGAGACACACACTTTGAGGTTTGATTTATATGCAAACACACACACTCCTGGGAAAGGCTGACACAGATTTACTAGTTATGCCCTCTTCTGCCCAGACTATAAGGTAGTTTCCACTGCCACCAACCACTCTTATCAGATACTTTTAAGGCCCTTAATAAAGGATGTCCAACCCTACTGTGTAATGTTACTATTAATCCAAATAGTAATCTGCAAGAGCAAGGCTATTTAGGAGTGGCCTGTACAGTGTCTCCAAATAGATATGCAAGTACTCTAGGAACGTAAATATGTCTCACAAATATCAGCCACAAAGAAAGGTTTTTAATATATTTAATAGTAAATAATAAAAGAACAAAACAATACTAAATATGTATTCACTGTAGTTTCAGAGTTCAAAATTACAGGAAATATTTAAAACAACATTGCAGGACAGTCTCAAATAAATACAGAAAACATCTAAACTAATCTTTACTATATTCCTAACAATATCTAAAAGAAATTACTGTACCCTAGACTTACTTACAGCAAGGCAAGTGCAGATGGTGGTGATGAGTGGATGTTCTTGTTAGGTCAAAGACAAGATACAAAATGTGCAGACTCTCTCTGACAGAGTTCTTAAATTAATATCAAATATCACTGCTGGATTAGCTTGGATGACATCACTTTTTGTCAACTGACTTTAGTTCCCAAGCTACCCCATTGTCAGAAAGTACAAGCATTTTTAGCATCTCTCTGTGAAAAATACATATCTCTCAGATGTTTGCAGATCCTGAAAGTCATAAAACAATAAAACACTTCTGCATATCAAACCTAGTAATTATTTATCTTCCAAGACATTACAAAAAAACTTTTAGTGATAGACATTGTGTCTGCAACACTGAAACTGAGAGATATCTTTTATAGCATAAGAGAAAATAATTTAGTTTCAACTTATTTACTTGACATTTTGCAAGTTAACCATTTATAGGTTCATAGGTTCATAGGTAAGTACTAGGCTATCGACCCTGGGTCCTATATAAGCCTAGCTAAAAAGGATCCCTGGCTTTTGCCACCCAAGAAAATTATTTTCCCGTGCCCCTGTCAAGCAGTGCTGCAGAAGTGATCCCCAGGGTGAATTTTCTGTTTCCTATCATCAAGGTTTTTCTTAAAGAGAGCCAATGAGGAGCTTTGCTTGGCAGGAATGGGGAGTTTGTTCCAGAGTATAGGGAGTCTCTGGGACAGGAATCTATCCCTCCAGCATGTTTTGTTTATTGTGGTGACAAGGTTTGGGTCCATGGAGCATGTGGTACAGAGAGATTGGTATTTCTTTAAGTGTAGTGGGTTTGACATAGCTTTGCATGTTGGGCAGAGATCGCCTCTGAGTAGGCGATATGTGACAGTGTAGTTTCTACTGTTAAAACATATACAGCTACACAATTATAATAGTTTATATACATTACCATTCTAAGCCAGCAGGGCATGCTGTGGTTACATTTAACTCAGTACATAACATACAGTTCTGTATAAACCATATCAATATTCACAAATGACATAGAATTATTTACAAAATTCCAGATAGCTGGGCTGGCAGTGTGTCATTTCTTCTCCCCCCCAAAAAACTCAAACTGTTTTTTTCAAGTGGCCCTCGGGAAACTTTGCTTGAGAGTGTTGAACCTATCTGGGAATACCTTCCCCATTCCCTGTCTTGACAGCCCATCTGCATTAGCATTGCTAATCCCACTGCAGTGATGCTCTGTCATATCATGCTTGCAACCCTAGGCTCCACCTTAATAACTTAGAATTTGGCTGGCTGTCTCCCTGCAGTCATAGATCCCCCTCAGACTCCTCCTGCCTTGTACTGCAAATACTTAGCACAAGGGCCCCTCTAACATGGAAAGGCTTCATCATGTTAACTGCATGGTACAATTTGTGCCCCTGCCTCCTGCCAAGCAGTTCTACCATGTACTTAACATCACTGACCTTCCTTACCACCTTGTAGCATCCCTCCTAAGCTACCTGCAGCTTGTTGTGTCTAACACGAATGAGAACCATTACCTGCTGCCCTACAGCATACTCTCTAGCTCTAACATTCCTATCATATCAGACCCGTTTCTGCTGTTGGGCTTCTGTCAGGTTCTCCTTGGCCAAGCCCATGAGTTTCCGGAGCCTTGTCCTGAAGTTTAGGACATATGCCACAACAGACTCCTTGTGGGATTCACACTCACCCTCCCACTTATCTTGAATCAAACCTGGAGGTCCCCTCACCCTATGCCCCTATAACAACTCAAAGGGTAAAAAACCTGTGGATTCCTGGGGCACCTCTATGTAAGCAAGCATTTGTCCCACTCACTCTTAAACTGGCCTGCAAATGCTTTTAGCATCATCTCGAGTGTAGACTTTAACCTCTCAACAAGACAATTAGTCTGGGAATGGTAGGGGCTGGTCTTTAGGTGCTTCACCCCACAGTACTTCCACAGACAAGCCAGCAGGTCAGACTTGAAATTGGCACCTCTGTCAGTCAGCATTTCTTTTGGGAAACCTACCCTGCTGAAAATCTCTACCAAGGCATTTGCCACCTTTTCTGGCTCAATGGAGGACAGAGCCACCACCTCATGGTATATGGCAGCATACTCTACTAACACTAGGATATAAATTTTCCCTGTGGAACTTGGGTTACTCAAAGGCCCCACAATATCCACAGCTACCCTCTGAAATGGCTACTCAATCACAGGCAAAGGTATCAAAGGAACTTTCACCTTGTCTTCTGCCTTGCCTACCTATTGGCACTGCTCAGAAGTCCTGCAGTACCCTGTTGCATCTCTGGAAACCCCAGGCCAATAAATGTTCTGCATAATACATCTTTTTATATGCTTTATGCCTGTATGACCTGCAAAGAGAATATTATGGGATCTAGATAGAAGTGCCAGATGGTAGGCTCTGGAGACTACCAACTGCTGTACTCTCTCACCCTCTATCCCTCCTTCAGGGGTCCACTCTCTATACAGTAACCCTTTGTCCCAGTATACATATTTCCCCTTCCCTTGAAAATCAGGTGCCTCACTAGCTACCTCCCTCAGGCCTTGTAATGTAGGGTCTGAGAGCCAAGCCTATCTCAACTCTCTCTTGGTAACTCTTCCCAGCTTCCCTTCCACATGAATTCTGGTATTCTCTGATAGTGGTGCCTCAGTGATAGCCTGGATACTACTACTAACCTCTGCCTTTGCAGTCACTCTGTCCATGGGAACATCAGTACCCACAAGCAGCTGTGGCTCACCTTCAGTCTCACTGCTACAGGGTAGCTCCCTCCCTGAAGTAACCACCTCACCAGTCGTGGCTGCAAGTGTCCAGTCTGTCTGGGTCTCCCCCAGGCTATCAGACCCACATGCTTGTCTCCAAGCCTAAGTGCATGTAACTGCATGCACACAAGGTGCTACATTATCAAAATTATTCCCTATCAGGACATCTGCAGGTATATCGTCAAACACACCTACCTGCTGGCTTCCTTTTCCACAATCTCAATCAAGGTGAACCCTAGCCTAAAGTATTTGGAATTGGGTCCCTCCTAAAGCTCAGACTGGAGTAGACTGCCCAAGCAAGTAGTGCTCCTCTTTAACCACTGCAAGCTTTACAATGCTTAGGTCAGAGGTTGGGTGTCTCTTAGCAATGGTGTCTTTTCCATTTAGTAAGATAGGATTCCCATTTACTAAGATAGGCTATAACCTCTTGTGGTAGTTTGGTACCCTTGTTGTCTCGAGACAACTTAATGCTGTCATACTGTCATTCCCACTTACTGGCTCTCCCACCTTTTGTTCTCCACCCTTCCTCTGTGGACATCTATATGCTACATGACCCAATGGTTGCATTTAAAACATTTAACCCTTGGTCCTGGATGTGCATCTGGACTAGTGGTTTCCTGGCAGTCTGGACTGCCCACCATGGGTTCCTTTAGACCAATGAGCAGGACTGGGTGTCCCTTTCCTGTGCAGTGATGCCCTGCTTGCTAGGTATAGGTCTCCTTTCTTCCCCAACTAATCTGCAGTACTGCATTGTCTGTCATCTAATCAGATTATCATGTCCTCAGGCAAAGTGATAAAGGCCTGTTGCCAGTCCTTCAAAAGTGGTGACCTGACATCCACTCACCCACCTATGAAAATAAGTGCTTAGTTCAGCAATATATTCACACACACTTGCATCTGCCTTGCATCTATGCTCACAAAACTTTTCCTATAAGCTTCAGGTGTTAAGTTAAAACATTCTAAAAAGCATTTTTTTATGGTGCTATAATTTAAGCAATCAGTATCAGACAATTTAGAAATAGCAGTTACTGCTTTACCATGGAGAAAGGGGGTCTGGAACCATACCCAGGATCATACTGTTTACATACCCTCTCAAACATTTGAATGAAACTATCAAAATGATCCCCTCTGTAAAGTGTGGAAGAAATTTACTGACCTTTGTTGCTTCTGGGGTTCGGTTACCCCTTCCCCATTACCTCCATGACTCTGGCAAAGAGTCAGCATCTCCTTTTCATGTTGCCTCTGCCTCTCATTCTCTTCAGATGTCACATTTTCTCATTTTCCGCAGCCTCCAGACATCTCAGTTTCTCATTTTCCTCAGCCTCCAGACATCTCAGTCTCTCTGCTGCTTCTATTTCCAAATATTTGGCCTCCAGCTGAAGTCTCTTTAACTCCAGATGGATTTTTAAGTCCTCTGTGGAAGGTTGAACTGTCCATTTTCTGAGAGTTGTATATCTCCAAGGCCAGTCTGATTGTCCTCTTGGTTGCTATTCTGGGATGCAGCTCTTACTAAAGCTGCAATAACTTCTGCTTTAGTCAGGTTAGCATGCACCAATCATTTAGCCTGGCACATTTCTGCCAACTTGCTCCTTGTCAGCTTGCCCTGTTCCTCTGCTGACATGCTTGCCTGCTCTCCCTGACTAACTAAGCCAACAAAAAAAATAAATAAATAAATAAAACAGTTGTGATGAGTAACTCTGAATGTTCACTGTGTGGCTGATTGGGAGTACAAACACCTTCCTTAGTGAACAATGTTCACAGGCTACAGGAATTCAATATCCACACAACTACAAGCCAATTAATATGTGATGTGGCTATCCTACCACTGCCACCAATTAATATGTGACACCCCAACGCTGGCCCAGTAATCTAGGAGCCTCAATCCTCACCACTAGCAACAGCAAGGGGATGTACACACTGGGAGGATGACAGGTACACACACAGTAAAGTGCAATTTCCCTTATGAGCACACAGAGACCACAGTCAATTTGAGGCTGGTTTCTCCCTCTTTCTCCAGATACCCAGTAAGACTCTCCACTGGCACAGCTAGAGGGGGGGGAGGATGGCATAATGGTTAAGGTGCTTACCTTGGAGACACAAGGTGCAGGGTTTGATTCTCACATAGGGTAATTGGCTAGGCTTAAAATGCCCCCACAAGGGCAGTTAGCCTAGTACTAATCTATGAATCTCAGCTGAGTGACCAAGGCAAAACCTCCAGCACCCTCTCTGTCCAACCAGTGCTTCATGTCCCTGCCCAAGTAGCTGAGACACACACTTTGAGGTTTGATTTATATGCACACACACACACACACACACACACACACACACACACACACACACACACACACACACACACTCCAGGGAAAGGCTAAAACAGGTTTACTAGCTATGTCCCCTTCTGCCCAGACTATAAGGTAGTTTCCACTTCCACTAACCACTTTTAAGGCCCTTAACAAAGGATGTCCAATCCTACTGTGTAATGTTACTATTAATCTAAATGGTAATCTGATCAAGAGCAAGGTTATTTAGGAGTGGCCCTGTATAATGTCACCAAATAGATATGCAAGTATCTAAGAGCTTAAATATGTCTCACAAATATCAGCTGCAAATATAGGTTTAAATATATTTAATAATAAATAATATAAGAACAAGACAATACTAAATATGTATTCACAGTGGCTTCAGAGTTCAAAATCACAGGAAATATTTAAAACAACATTGCAGGACAGTCTCAAATAAATACAGAAAACATCTAAACTGATCTTTATTATATTCCTAATTATATCTAAAATAAATTACTGTACCCTAGACATACTTACAGCAAGGCAAGTGCAGATAGTGGTGATGAGTGGATGTTCTGGTTAGGTCAAAGACAAGATACAAAATGCCCAGTCTCTCTCTGAGAGAGTTCTTAAATTAATATCAAATATTACTGCTAGATTAGCTTGGATGACATCACTTTTTGTCAGCTTAGTTCCCAAGCTACCCCCATTGTCAGAAAGTACAAACATTTTAGCATCTCTTTGTGAAAAATACATATCTCTCAGATGTTTGCAGATCCTGAAAGCCATAAAACAGTAACATACTTCTACATCTCAAACCTAGCGGTTACTTCTATTACAAGACAATAAAAAAAACACTTCAAGCTCTAGACATTGTGTCTGCTACACTGAAACCGGGAGATAACTTTATAGCACAATCGTAAAATAATTTAGTTCAACTTATTTTCCTGAAGTTTTGCAAGTTAATAATTTATGTCCCAGTTTCTACTGTTAAAACATATACAGTTACACAATTACAATAGTTTATATACATTTCCATTCTAAGCCAGCAGGGCATGCTGTTTTTATATTTAACTCATACATAACATACAGTTCTGTATAAATCATATCAATATTCACAAATGACATAGAATTATTTACAAAATCCCAGCTAACTGGGCTAGCAGTGTGACACTAATCACAAAGTCACAGGGTATGCCAGAGTTCAGCAGACTGTGGGAGATATGCATATTGCTAAGCAATGTGTGTTTCTCCTCACTTTGTCTATTCCCATATGGCAATTTTATTGTTTATAGCAAGATATGTGCTACTACCTATCGAATGAAGACTGACTACATCCCTGATGTCCTCACTGAGTGGATGTGATCCCTTCACTTGAATATATTCTGTTGTCATTGCCTTTTTGTGCTGCATGTGTCCTGCATTCAGATTTAAGCATGCTATCTGTGAATATCACATACCTATTTGATGCATGTGGTGCCTCCCTCTAAGCTCTCAACTGTTAACCTGAGTGCCCATATCTACTTCACATATTTATTGTAAGTGGGTCATTGCAGTGTGGTGGTGGGACATCAATGCAACAATTAGTAATGATAATTTAATAAGCAAGTATTAGTCATGCACTACTATTTTGTGAGACTTACTGGTGCCTAAACATACTACCATAGATGTTTACTGTCAATAAGTAGCAGGTTTTGGTCAGTATTAAAGTTGCTTTGCCCTTTCAGTGCTTATGTTTTCAGATGTATCTATCTGACATTTCTTGTTAGGGTGATGTGTAAATATGATTGACATTGTTGCAGGTAGTGTTGCTTACACTATTGCACTGTGTATTGATATGGTGATTTCATGTTATTTAAGGATGATATGCCCATTATTTGTTTTTAAGGCATCTTCCAGAGGCTGCAAGACATGATAACCCACCCATAGATAGATGAGGATGTGCCAGACCACCACCTGAGGAATCTATTTCCAGGTTTGACGAGAGTAGTACCCCATATGGCAATCAGTCAAGACCATCATATGCTATCATGCCAGCAGACATGCAAGTCTGTGCCCCACCACCAGCAGATGACACGAGGGACCAGCTATGTGAAGTTTTCAGTTCCATTTTCTGAATGCAGATGAGAATCTTGATGGGGACTTCTTTGGGAAAATGGAATGTACATTGTGTGACTCCTTTCTGGAATTACTATAGAGCTCATCCATGACCTCAGTTTGACTGGCAGTGGGGTGCCTCAGAACCATAAGTATATTCTTTGTGTGACTTCCATGTTATGCAGTCTACATGTAAGATACATCTAGTTTAGGACTGATCATGTTATGGCAGATATTTGTGTACATTATACCATATGACAGCTTGCTTTCCTGTAATTTCCCTGATTATGTATCAAAGACTATTTTGGAATGGTACCTTTTGACATATTATTTGCTTCACTTGCCAGACTCTTCTTAATGCTCATGAGACAACAACTCCTTTTCCTGTGCAGGACATTTCACAATATCAGTCAGATACATTCCAGACAGATGTTTGTCAGGCATTATGTTATCATTTGGAGACATCTCCTTTGACATTACATATCACAGACAAGTGCATTGTGCTACAGAGTAGTATGGTCATAGATGACTACATAATCATACTATTTCCATTGATTCCTGCCTGTGTTGACACTGCTGCTATATCAACAGTCTATGTGTATTTGTTGAGTGGCAGTGCTGTTAGGATGTGTTATCTGTCTGCTTTTCCTCACACTGCATAGAATGCTTTAGGCAGACATATACTTCCCATTCATGTGGTATTGTGATACAACGATATGCACCTGCCTTGATGACAGTGATTCACATGGGAGTTTTTCTTCCCTTTCTGTAATGAGTCTGTTTGTTGGATCTAATGCACATCAAGGACATATGGTACTGCTGTGGTATTTGTGCTAATACTCACATAGATGGCATGTATACAATGTATACGCACCTGTTCTGCACCCCTGTGTATGCATACATGCTTGTAATTCCTGTGTATTTTGTTATACCAGTAGCATACAGTTCTGTTGTGATTCCCACAGATTAATATGTCTGCAATTCACTGCACTGAGCCAAGTTTCACTCTGCCACATTATAGGCATATGTTGTCTTCACAGAAGTGTGCCTGTCTGTGTCCACATGGACCACTCTTGGTTTGCAGTACCATAATATCTCCTTCAGAGTTGCACACGTCTTCATGTTTGTATACTCTTAGAAGGTTCCATATATCCTGATACTGTCTACATTATGCATGAGTTACACTATAACTTTTCATTGCATGCCACTTCACCTGTTGAAACAATATCCTCAGAATACAGTGTAAGATTGCTGTATGACACATTCACATGTTTCCCACATTCATAGCAAGCTGTCTTAAGGGCATGCCTTGCTATGTGTGTTGTAGCAATACATTTGTCATCATTGTATTTTCTTTCAGAACATGCATTTCTAAATGTTTCTTCTCACACACATGCAGGATTGTTGTGTTGTGACATCTGTTTCCTTGTGTTTGCATTACCGTAAATATAATTATATAATAACACTGATTTTAGGCAGTGTACAAGCAGCAATGTTTATGGCATATTTACTTCTATTGTAAAGCACTGTGATTGTATATAACTTGTGCACTAATGTGCCTTACATGTATTTAAACACCCATTTCACATACAGTGAATGTATTCTGTGGCATATGTGCCGTGTATCTGCATGTAGCGAGCTCTTTCTCCATGTGATGCGTTACAGTACATATTGCCACATAAAAGTGTGGTACTCAGCTATAGATGTCATAGTATATGTAATCCATATGCCCTGTACACATACTCCATCATGGTTATTGTGCATTAGGTTTTCTGTACACAAGCAGTCACATTCCAACATCAATATCGTTGCTTGCATGATTGGTACAAGTTGGTGTGACATGAGTATTCATGTGAGGTGTGTTGACTGCACTTATTGATTACAGAAAACCTGCAGAGGTACTTTTCTGTAACAGCACCTTAGGTTTCCATTGGTGGCTAATACTGTTTGCACCACACTTACAATACAGTGACACAGGTGTACATTACATGACTCTATGTTGTGCACATGGCACACATGGCATTATTTATCTTGCATGTATATAGTCCTGCCTTTGTGGTATCAGATGAGGCATATCACATTATTGATGTATCTACCATGCTGTGGCCACAGTATGCTAACATCATCATGTAGTGCCCAGAAGCATAACAGAAACAACTGTGCCTGTTGTAGTGATACAAGTAGCTGTAGCATAACAGGAATATTACATGTGTACAAGTATACTGTATATGATGTGACCATGATTAATGTTTTAGCATTTCAGTAGCATTTGCATACAATATCCTGTGTTTATACAGCGAGAACTTACTGCTACAGCAAGAACATTTAGCTGCTTACCTTGACAGAGCACTAATATATGTGCCAGTAATTTTCAGGGTTGCAATCTGGCTTATTGGACAGATGTTTGTCTCTGACTTATGAGGTTGATGGTTTTATCCTGCCTTCTGTCCTTGTTCATAGGTTCATAGGTTGGTACTAGCCTAACGGCCCTAGGGCCTATGCAAGCCTAGCCATAACAATTCCCTGGATATTTCTTCCCACAATATTTACTTCTCTGGGCCCCTGTCTAGCAGGGTGACTGACATGATCCCCGGGGTGAATTTCCTATCTCCCATCCAATCATCATGGTTCCTTTTGAAGAAGGCCAATGAGGTGCTCTGCTTGACATGTATGGGCAGTCTATTCCAGAGTATGGGGAGTCTTTGGGTCAGGAACCTATCCCTCCAGCATGTTTTGTTTATTGTGATGACAAGGTTTAGATCCCTGGAGCATGTGGCTCTGAGGGATTGGGATTTCTTTAAGTGGAGCATGTCCAGCAGCTCAGGGTTTGACATGGCCTTGTATGTTAAGCAGAGATTGCCTCTGAGTAGACGATATGCCACAGAGTATAGCTGGAGTTGTTTTAGACAGTCAGCATATGGCATCTGCTTTAGGCCTGTGATTCTTTTAGTGAGGTATTTCTGTGGCCTTTCCAGCTGTTGCAGATGTCTTGTGAGGTACATACCAAACGGGGCATTATACTCTATAATTGGGTCTAATGAGGGATGAGTACAGTGGGACAATGACCTCCTTTTTTCTGGATGAAAAGCCCTTAGTGATGAGGTGTGCAACATAGAAGGATTTCCTGACTGTTGTGGCGATGTGGTTATCGAAAGTGAGACCACTGTCCACCTGTGTCCCTAAGTCTGTCATCACACTTTCGATGTTTAGTGTCCTGCCATCTATGTGGTAATTCATGGGTACATGTTTTTTTCCAAAGGGGATAACTATACATTTCTTGGCATTAAGCCTGAGCCCATGGCTCTGGCACCAGGCATCTGTTTCTGTAAGGCCCTTTTGTAGAATATCCACATTATTTGGGGATTCAGTAATGGCTCCCAGTTTGCAATAATCTGCAAACTTTGTTAGCCAGAGTCCTTTAGTGTTGGCCTGTACTTCAGAGAAGTAGATCCCAAACAAGAGTGGTCCCAGGACTGAACCCTGAGGTACTCCACTTGTCACTTGTCTGGAGCTGGATTTGGAGTCAGCTGCATTTACAGTCTGGGTTTTGTCAGTAAGCCAGTTGGCAGCCCATCGAGTGACGTAGGGATTTATGCCCAGCTTAGTAAGTTTATCTATGATTCCAGAGTGGGTGATGGTGTCAATGCCTTGCCGAGGTCTAGATAGGCTGTGTGGACCACCTTACCCTCGTCCACAGCTCTGGAGACTGATTCAAAGAAGTCAATCAGATTCAGGAGACAAGATCGGCCCTTCACAAACCCAAACTAGGTGGGTCCAGTGTTTGAAGGTTGCCAGTATCTTTGTTTATAAGTTCCATGATAATGCGTTCCATACCCTTGCAGATCAGGCTTGTCAGACTGATGGGACAGTAGTTCCCGGGATCCAAGGCAGATCCTCCATTGTGGAGCGGTATAACTGTAGCTGTGCGCCACTCAGTGGGCACAAAGCCTGAGGTGAGGCTATGATTAAACATGACACTTAGGTGAGGTGCCAGTTCATTTTATAATTCATGTAGTACACAGCCTGGGATGCCATCTGGTGTCATGGATGCTGTATTCTTAGCTTTGGAGAGTGTGGTTTCTACCTATGTGGCCGTGATTATCGGAATTTGGCAATCGTTTGGTATTGAGATGGGCCCTTTAGGGGGTGAGAGGGGGTGAAGTTGGCACTAAATCGATCTGCCAGAATATTGGCAATATCCTTGGGATCAGTATATTTAATGCCATTCTGTTGTAGCTCAGAGCAGATCTGAACATTGCCATTTAATTTCTTGACATAACTATAGAATGCCTTGTGGTTGTCTTTGGAACCTTTAGCAATTTTATTTTTGTAACTAGCTTTGGAGGATTTTATAAGGGATCTCAGCTTCTTACTGAGGCTGGTGAGGGAGTTTTTTGCATCCTGGGATTTTCCTCTTTTTTGCAACAGTTTCTTCCTTCTGTTGTATAGTTTGTTTATAGCAGGGGACCACCAGATTGGCTTCCTTTTTTGGAGAAGAGCATCTTGGTTCTATTTGGGATGGCATGATTCATGCACGAGTGGATGTGCTCGTACAGTGCCTTAGTGTAGGATTCTGCAGTCGAACTTCCAGATCCCATCTGCGTGGGTGTTGTGAAGTTTGTCACTTCTGACTTCAGTAGCTTGAAGTTGGCTTTGGAGAAGTTTTTTAAGGAGGTTTCCTTACTGGGGGGTGGGGTGGGATGTGGATGTCAAGGGTGATTTGCTTATGGTCAGACCTGACCAATGAGGGGATGACCACTGGTGTGGAGCATCTATCTCCCATGTTGGTAATGACCAGGTCTAGGATATTGGAGCCCCTGGTGGGACAATGGATTAGTTGATCCAGGGAATTGGAATTTATGTATTCCAAGAACCATTGGGAAAAGGAGTTGGTACCTGAGTAGTTTTCCCAGTTAATGGCAGGGTAGTTGAAATCACCCAGTATTAGGGTGTTTGGTTGTATCTTAATATTTTTCAGTATGTTTAGAAAGGTGTAGTGAGAATCCTGGGGCATGGTGGGGGATCTGCAGCAAGCTACAATTTGGATTGCAGTTTTACCTAGTGTTAGTTGCATATGGAGAATTTCAGATGCATTGTGTTGGGCAACTAGCCTGGAGGTGTGAATATCCTTGGTGAATATGGACACTCCTCCACCTTTAGTGTTTCAGTCTTGGTTTTGTGGCCGAAAAGTGTGGTAAGAATTGTAGCCTGGTATTGCAGGGGTGCTCTCTGGAGCCTTGAACTAGGCCTCAGTTACTGCACATATATCTGATTTTTAATCGCAGCATATGCCATTTGTGTACATGTCCAGAGCTGCAAACCTAAGGTATTTGTAAATTTGTATATATATATATATATATATATATATATATATATATATATATATATATATATAAATATGTATTTGTGTGTCAGGGTTGTGGCATCCTTTTTGGGCAGGCATTGCTCCACATAACATGCCATCAGTAATTCCTGATCTCTCAATAAGGTACTCACATAAAGTTAACAACATCATGTCAATGATTTTGTATACATTGCTGAATTACTTTTTTATTTGTTAGCATGGTAGGCCATGTGCAGGTTGTATCTTTCCTTTGTTTTATTGCTCTCCCATTCCACATTCTGTGCTGTCTGCATGTTTGGTGCCTGTGTGTAACCTCCCCTCCTTCTGTACTGTAACACCCTGTGTTTGTGTTTTGTGGTGTCCTTTATGTGATACATTACTTCCCAACCCATTTCTCTTCTACCACTTGGAAACAACTTACCATTTGTTCTTTTCTCTAAAAATGGGCCTACCCCCGAAAATAAAAACTGATGCTCTTCTGGCTTTCCCCCTAACGTTCCTTTCTTCCATGTGTGTCAATCCTCCAAACCCTACTTCTACTGTCTTATATCCCTCACCCATTGGGGGAGGTGTGTGTGTGTGTGTGTGTGTGTGTGTGTGTGTGTGTGTGTGTGTGTGTGTGTGTGTGTGTGTGTGTGTGCGTGCGTGCGCGTGCGTGTGTGTGTGTGTGTGTGTGTGTGTGTGTGTGTGTGTGTGTGTGTTAGTGCATTCACCCCACATGTCCCACTTCCCACATTATTTTTTAGATTAACAAGTAATGTGGTGATGGTGATGTGGAACATCATGCCATATCACCAAAATGTGTTTAACTTTTTTAATGTCCTCATCTACCTGGTGGAATCTAGTGTTGATTATAATAATATATATTCACATATTAATTTGGTATTGTGTGTACTTAGGTTTTATGCTAAGAATTTTAAATTGTTTACCTCTATATGCAACCTTTATTTCATATCTTCACCTCCATTACATAACATAGACATAATTTGTTTATCATCTGCAAAACTGTGGGTAAATCTTGATATACCCACACACAGTCTTGTATTATTGCTTTTATACAATAGCATTATTTCATAAATAAATTACTTAACTTTCTTAAATAATGTGATTGTATAAGTGGACTTCTTTCTGCTTCTGCATTGTCTTTGCTATTCTATATAACGTGGGACTTACATTCCCATATTAGCACAGTACATCAGTGTAGGAGAAGTGGCAGAGAAAACAGAATCTCTGTTGCTGTTTTTGTTTTTTTTAACTGCTGAAAAATAGACATTTGCAGGGACAGCACAAAATATGAGGAAAATCAGGTATGTTTATGTTTTAGTATTGCAGAATGTACCTGATTTTTCTCATATTTTGGTGCGCCCTCCAGTATATGCCAATAGAAAAGTCTAGCCACTGAATGGTATTTCAGCAGTTGGACTTTTTTCTGTTGGTATATGATCAATTTACAGTGGGCACACTGGTTGGGCTGTCCAGTCAGCATGCTCTTTTTTGAATAGTAATGAGCCATTATTTGGATAATACAACCTATACACCTTTTCCAAAGAACACTGCTGTTTCTTTTGCACTGTTTCTTTTAGTATATTGCATGTTTTCTGTTTTACTCTTCATAAGTGTTCCTATTTAGGGGCACCTCTACACCTTATGTCAATGTTTGTCGATCTTTATACTAATGACGCATTGGGGTGTTTATTGAATAAAACAGTGCATACTAACCAGAAAATTAATAATGATCTACTTTTTACTGTTGAAAATTAATAGAAAAAGATTTTTGAGATCATTAAAAAATTGAGCTTAAGTGTAAAAGTGTTTTTAATAGGAAAATGTGCAAAGTAGATAGGGATGTAAGGGAATACAAGGATAAAGCATGCTACCCTAAGCCCAGGGCCAATAATAAATCTTTAAGTGATTATGTGAATCATGATTCCAATGTCTATGATGTGAATAATGGAGTAAGGCAGGACAATTCAGGCAGGGTGAAACACCTATGTATAACTTGGAAGACCCTTTAGATTTTCCTTATCTCAGGAGATCGGACAGATTGAGGAACACAGGGCCGGTCCAATAAAATTACAACCATTGGAAGGGGGGCCACAGCGGATAGCAGAGACAGAAGTGATGAACAATATGTCTAGTGTAGGGGCCGTTTTTAGCTATAATGATTTCAATATTTTTAACTATAGTAGTGTGGATGTACAGATAGATCATTTTAATTAGTTTTATATCATTTTGTCTTTAATAAATTGTGGTTTGGACTTTCGTTTGGACCCTCCGAGTGTGCTTTTTTGGCTTATTTATTTATTATAAGTTATAAATCATCAGATATTTTTACTTGTGAGTCAGCTAATGTTATTTATGTTGCTTGGTGTTCTGCTTGGACTTTATTTTGTATAGACAGGATGTCAATAATGTTAAAAATAGCATTTATAAACATACTTATTCCATAAAAGCATGGCTGGTGCTTTGATGCATATGTGCATGCAGTCTATTGCACCCACTACCTCAGGGTATTCCGCTATTTACTGGAAAAGATGCATATTGCTGGCCAATTCCTCAAGGGAATTGGGGAAATATACATGATCACTGACATGTGCTGACATGGCATCCAGGAACTGGTGCAGTACCCTGGATGCTGATGCCTGTGATATCCCCATCATATCACCAGTTGGTCTCTGGAAGGTACCTGTTGCTAATATTCTTAGGCCAGCACATACCTTGGTTTCCACTGGAATGGGTTCCCCTCTGTTGGTTCTGTGTGTGAGGCGTGGCCTGCACAGCTCAACAATTTGCTGCAAGAGGTCTCTGTCCACTCTGTAGCGCTCAACTATCTCCAGCTCATGTAGCCCCTGGTAGGTTACCCTGGACCTGTACACTCTTCTCCGTCTCCTCACTGTGGGTTGTCTAGCAGCATTCGCATTTTCACCACCCTCAGCATGTTGCATATGTCGCCTTATAACAGCAATGGCAGCCCCTAACATTTTTGTCTCAGTAAAGCTTTTTCAGTTTTCACTTCTATTAGCTTACTGCAGTGTTGCAGTGTCTCTTGAGAGAAACATAATGGACTGTTTGTAGAGTTTTAAGTGCTGGGCTGGGCTGGGCTAGTGTACTGCCTGTGTAATTGCCTGATTCTGATTGTTTTCACCTGCTAGCTCTGCTAGTACTCCCTGGTAACTTCCTACTATTTGGTGTGCTTCCTTTTCCCTTTCTGTTTCCTCAGGGGGCAGCGCCGCTCACACAAGCGCAAACACGTGGACAGCAGCTAACACACACACACACACATGCTTACATGGGCTAAAACTTGCTTATTCTTGTTAAAACGCATGCACACCAGCACAAACGCATTTACAACTGTTTACACAGCCTTACATATGCTTACTCCGGCTTACACGTGCGCACACACACTAACACGTGCGCACACTGTCTTACTCGGGTTTACTGGCATGCACACGTGTGCATGCACGCTCAGCAAGAAACTTTGGTGTTATCCATGGCATACACCTTCAATTTCTTTACTTTACCTAGCCTACCTGTTGACACACCTCTTTCAATTATATGTAAATGTCACCTGACACATGCCACTCTGCTCCAGTGAGCTTCACTTCTTTCATACATGCCCCCCCTTGTGATGTCACCTATCTTCTACTCTGTTACTCCCCTTATCCTACTCCTACACTCCACTGTCTGTGCTCAATTGCTATGTAAACTTGCGATACACTATCCTAACCCTCATTTGCATAGGATTGCCTACTAATGCTTGGTTACATCTCTTAGACTGAGCTTCCCCCCATAGCAACCTCTACTCGGTGGCCATGTTGTCTTCAGCCTGCCATTCACTTGCATTGTAAATTCATATCAGCAATAAAATCCACATTTGTGGATCTTAATTATTGATTTTCTGGTTTTTAGGGTGCAACGAGTTTGCGCGGCGCTGCGCTATGCCTAAACCCCAGAGATCGGGATGAAAAAAAAAGTTATTTTATTTTTATTTTGCATAACTTCACATTACTAATGGCCGTATTTTTTGGCCATTGGCATGCTTCCTCCTGTAAATGCATCCTTTTTTTGGAGCTGTCACGGCTCCGTTTTGCTATTTGCAGAACCGTACTCAGTTGTCAACTGAGTACATTTCTGCAAACAACACTACTCCTACTCGGACAGGTTCGGGTTTCCTGGATCGCAAATTTACCTCATTTGCATAGCTTTTGCCTGCAATTGAGGTAATTTGCATATCCAAGCCCTGTCCGTGTAGGACTAGTTTTGAGAGCTCTGTTGCACGCCCCTACCGGCTGTTCCTGGATTGCTCGGCGGACATGTTGGCTGCATGGAGTCTTACTCTACTCTTAGACTCCGTGCAAGCCTTCGTGAATCCAGTCCCTTGTCTTAAGACTCTTCCCTCTTAGTACATAACTTCAGTGCATACAAACATTCTCCATGTAGGAACAATAACCACTTTGCATGCAAAATTGCTCCATATAGGAGGGATAACCTCTTTGCATACAACATTTCTCCATATGGGAGGGATAACCTTTACACCCTCAAGCCAACTATGATTTTCACTTTGTATATTATATATGTGTCTATTGCATTTTCTCATTCACCTTGTATACAGTCATGTATCTATTGTGTTTACCCCAGGTTGAGACTTAAATAGGTCCAGTGGGATCAGTTATGTACCCCAGTCAATAAATTCAAAATAAAATAAAAATAAATAAATACATTTTCTACTTGCATACAAAATGTCTCTATATGGGAGGGAGGCTTTGAGCTGCTATGTACACGACATGTGTAAACAAGTTCTAGTATGGCATATATTGTCCCTGTCATTTGTTACTCTGCCACATGGGCTACGGTTCATACTGCTGTTCTACAGTTTATGGTTGTAGATGTATGTGTCATGGTGCCCCAGTGTTTTCTGTGTAGCTTTAAATGGATTTTGATGTTGTGAATTTGGATATACGTACTGTACACACAGTAGTCACTTCATTTATGGGGTTAAGGTTTGTTGTCATAGCTGATAGGCAATTTGTGTAGATTTGTGAGAGATGTATTTATTTACATTGTGTTTTTGCCTTAAGCTTTTCCCATGCTGGCAGATTATATGTGTATCTTGAAATGTATCAGTTGCACAGAACATTCTAAAAGCATACATATTCTTATACACTCTCACCTGAATATAGCACTGCTGACACACTTATCACAGGCCCACAGAGCTTAACAGTTCTCATGGGTATGTAGCAGTGCTCCTCATGGTTGTGATTGTGATTCAGATCTGTTGTCATATAATGAGTGCTGTCTGGTTTGTAGCTGGCAGTTTCAGTCTGTGCTTTGATTGAGCATGTCATATTGTGATGCTAATTGTGATGCCCCAACACTGGCCTAATAATCAAGGAGCCTCAATCCTTACTATTGCAACAGCTAGGGGATGTACACACTGGGAGTATGACAAGTACACACACACACAGTAAAGTGCAATTTCCCTTAAGAGCACACAGAGACCACAGTCAGTCTGGGGATTGTTTTTCCCTCTTTCTCCATATCATCAATAAGACTCCCCACTGGCACAGCTATAGGGTTGAGATCTCAGCTGAGTGGCCAAGGCAAAACCTCCAGCACCCTCTCTGTCCATCCAGTGCTTCATGTCCCTGCCCAAGTAGCTGAGACACACACTTTGAGGTTTGATTTATATGCAAACACACACACTCCTGGGAAAGGCTGACACAGATTTACTAGTTATGCCCTCTTCTGCCCAGACTATAAGGTAGTTTCTACTGCCACCAACCACTCTTATCAGATACTTTTAAGGCCCTTAATAAAGGATGTCCAACCCTACTGTGTAATGTTACTATTAATCCAAATAGTAATCTGCAAGAGCAAGGCTATTTAGGAGTGGCCTGTACAGTGTCTCCAAATAGATATGCAAGTACTCTAGGAACGTAAATATGTCTCACAAATATCAGCCACAAAGAAAGGTTTTTAATATATTTAATAGTAAATAATAAAAGAACAAAACAATACTAAATATGTATTCACTGTAGTTTCAGAGTTCAAAATTACAGGAAATATTTAAAACAACATTGCAGGACAGTCTCAAATAAATACAGAAAACATCTAAACTAATCTTTACTATATTCCTAACAATATCTAAAAGAAATTACTGTACCCTAGACTTACTTACAGCAAGGCAAGTGCAGATGGTGGTGATGAGTGGATGTTCTTGTTAGGTCAAAGACAAGATACAAAATGTGCAGACTCTCTCTGACAGAGTTCTTAAATTAATATCAAATATCACTGCTGGATTAGCTTGGATGACATCACTTTTTGTCAACTGACTTTAGTTCCCAAGCTACCCCATTGTCAGAAAGTACAAGCATTTTTAGCATCTCTCTGTGAAAATACATATCTCTCAGATGTTTGCAGATCCTGAAAGTCATAAAACAATAAAACACTTCTGCATATCAAACCTAGTAATTATTTATCTTCCAAGACATTACAAAAACTTTTAGTGATAGACATTGTGTCTGCAACACTGAAACTGAGAGATATCTTTTATAGCATAAGAGAAAATAATTTAGTTTCAACTTATTTACTTGACATTTTGCAAGTTAACCATTTATAGGTTCATAGGTTCATAGGTAAGTACTAGGCTATCGACCCTGGGTCCTATATAAGCCTAGCTAAAAAGGATCCCTGGCTTTTGCCACCCAAGAAAATTATTTTCCCGTGCCCCTGTCAAGCAGTGCTGCAGAAGTGATCCCCAGGGTGAATTTTCTGTTTCCTATCATCAAGGTTTTTCTTAAAGAGAGCCAATGAGGAGCTTTGCTTGGCAGGAATGGGGAGTTTGTTCCAGAGTATAGGGAGTCTCTGGGACAGGAATCTATCCCTCCAGCATGTTTTGTTTATTGTGGTGACAAGGTTTGGGTCCATGGAGCATGTGGTACAGAGAGATTGGTATTTCTTTAAGTGTAGTGTGTCCAACAGCTCTGGGTTTGACATAGCTTTGCATGTTGGGCAGAGATCGCCTCTGAGTAGGCGATATGTGACAGTGTAGTTTCTACTGTTAAAACATATACAGCTACACAATTATAATAGTTTATATACATTACCATTCTAAGCCAGCAGGGCATGCTGTGGTTACATTTAACTCAGTACATAACATACAGTTCTGTATAAACCATATCAATATTCACAAATGACATAGAATTATTTACAAAATTCCAGATAGCTGGGCTGGCAGTGTGTCATTTCTTCTCCCCCCCAAAAAACTCAAACTGTTTTTTTCAAGTGGCCCTCGGGAAACTTTGCTTGAGAGTGTTGAACCTATCTGGGAATACCTTCCCCATTCCCTGTCTTGACAGCCCATCTGCATTAGCATTGCTAATCCCACTGCAGTGATGCTCTGTCATATCATGCTTGCAACCCTAGGCTCCACCTTAATAACTTAGAATTTGGCTGGCTGTCTCCCTGCAGTCATAGATCCCCCTCAGACTCCTCCTGCCTTGTACTGCAAATACTTAGCACAAGGGCCCTCTAACATGGAAAGGCTTCATCATGTTAACTGCATGGTACAATTTGTGCCCCTGCCTCCTGCCAAGCAGTTCTACCATGTACTTAACATCACTGACCTTCCTTACCACCTTGTAGCATCCCTCCTAAGCTACCTGCAGCTTGTTGTGTCTAACACGAATGAGAACCATTACCTGCTGCCCTACAGCATACTCTCTAGCTCTAACATTCCTATCATATCAGACCCGTTTCTGCTGTTGGGCTTCTGTCAGGTTCTCCTTGGCCAAGCCCATGAGTTTCCGGAGCCTTGTCCTGAAGTTTAGGACATATGCCACAACAGACTCCTTGTGGGATTCACACTCACCCTCCCACTTATCTTGAATCAAACCTGGAGGTCCCCTCACCCTATGCCCCTATAACAACTCAAAGGGTAAAAAACCTGTGGATTCCTGGGGCACCTCTATGTAAGCAAGCATTTGTCCCACTCACTCTTAAACTGGCCTGCAAATGCTTTTAGCATCATCTCGAGTGTAGACTTTAACCTCTCAACAAGACAATTAGTCTGGGAATGGTAGGGGCTGGTCTTTAGGTGCTTCACCCCACAGTACTTCCACAGACAAGCCAGCAGGTCAGACTTGAAATTGGCACCTCTGTCAGTCAGCATTTCTTTTGGGAAACCTACCCTGCTGAAAATCTCTACCAAGGCATTTGCCACCTTTTCTGGCTCAATGGAGGACAGAGCCACCACCTCATGGTATATGGCAGCATACTCTACTAACACTAGGATATAAATTTTCCCTGTGGAACTTGGGTTACTCAAAGGCCCCACAATATCCACAGCTACCCTCTGAAATGGCTACTCAATCACAGGCAAAGGTATCAAAGGAACTTTCACCTTGTCTTCTGCCTTGCCTACCTATTGGCACTGCTCAGAAGTCCTGCAGTACCCTGTTGCATCTCTGGAAACCCCAGGCCAATAAATGTTCTGCATAATACATCTTTTTATATGCTTTATGCCTGTATGACCTGCAAAGAGAATATTATGGGATCTAGATAGAAGTGCCAGATGGTAGGCTCTGGAGACTACTCTCTCACCCTCTATCCCTCCTTCAGGGGTCCACTCTCTATACAGTAACCCTTTGTCCCAGTATACATATTTCCCCTTCCCTTGAAAATCAGGTGCCTCACTAGCTACCTCCCTCAGGCCTTGTAATGTAGGGTCTGAGAGCCAAGCCTATCTCAACTCTCTCTTGGTAACTCTTCCCAGCTTCCCTTCCACATGAATTCTGGTATTCTCTGATAGTGGTGCCTCAGTGATAGCCTGGATACTACTACTAACCTCTGCCTTTGCAGTCACTCTGTCCATGGGAACATCAGTACCCACAAGCAGCTGTGGCTCACCTTCAGTCTCACTGCTACAGGGTAGCTCCCTCCCTGAAGTAACCACCTCACCAGTCGTGGCTGCAAGTGTCCAGTCTGTCTGGGTCTCCCCCAGGCTATCAGACCCACATGCTTGTCTCCAAGCCTAAGTGCATGTAACTGCATGCACACAAGGTGCTACATTATCAAAATTATTCCCTATCAGGACATCTGCAGGTATATCGTCAAACACACCTACCTGCTGGCTTCCTTTTCCACAATCTCAATCAAGGTGAACCCTAGCCTAAAGTATTTGGAATTGGGTCCCTCCTAAAGCTCAGACTGGAGTAGACTGCCCAAGCAAGTAGTGCTCCTCTTTAACCACTGCAAGCTTTACAATGCTTAGGTCAGAGGTTGGGTGTCTCTTAGCAATGGTGTCTTTTCCATTTAGTAAGATAGGATTCCCATTTACTAAGATAGGCTATAACCTCTTGTGGTAGTTTGGTACCCTTGTTGTCTCGAGACAACTTAATGCTGTCATACTGTCATTCCCACTTACTGGCTCTCCCACCTTTTGTTCTCCACCCTTCCTCTGTGGACATCTATATGCTACATGACCCAATGGTTGCATTTAAAACATTTAACCCTTGGTCCTGGATGTGCATCTGGACTAGTGGTTTCCCTGGCAGTCTGGACTGCCCACCATGGGTTCCTTTAGACCAATGAGCAGGACTGGGTGTCCCTTTCCTGTGCAGTGATGCCCTGCTTGCTAGGTATAGGTCTCCTTTCTTCCCCAACTAATCTGCAGTACTGCATTGTCTGTCATCTAATCAGATTATCATGTCCTCAGGCAAAGTGATAAAGGCCTGTTGCCAGTCCTTCAAAAGTGGTGACCTGACATCCACTCACCCACCTATGAAAATAAGTGCTTAGTTCAGCAATATATTCACACACACTTGCATCTGCCTTGCATCTATGCTCACAAAACTTTTTCCTATAAGCTTCAGGTGTTAAGTTAAAACATTCTAAAAAGCATTTTTTTATGGTGCTATAATTTAAGCAATCAGTATCAGACAATTTAGAAATAGCAGTTACTGCTTTACCATGGAGAAAGGGGGTCTGGAACCATACCCAGGATCATACTGTTTACATACCCTCTCAAACATTTGAATGAAACTATCAAAATGATCCCCCTCTGTAAAGTGTGGAAGAAATTTACTGACCTTTGTTGCTTCTGGGGTTCGGTTACCCCTTCCCCATTACCTCCATGACTCTGGCAAAGAGTCAGCATCTCCTTTTCATGTTGCCTCTGCCTCTCATTCTCTTCAGATGTCACATTTTCTCATTTTCCGCAGCCTCCAGACATCTCAGTTTCTCATTTTCCTCAGCCTCCAGACATCTCAGTCTCTCTGCTGCTTCTATTTCCAAATATTTGGCCTCCAGCTGAAGTCTCTTTAACTCCAGATGGATTTTTAAGTCCTCTGTGGAAGGTTGAACTGTCCATTTTCTGAGAGTTGTATATCTCCAAGGCCAGTCTGATTGTCCTCTTGGTTGCTATTCTGGGATGCAGCTCTTACTAAAGCTGCAATAACTTCTGCTTTAGTCAGGTTAGCATGCACCAATCATTTAGCCTGGCACATTTCTGCCAACTTGCTCCTTGTCAGCTTGCCCTGTTCCTCTGCTGACATGCTTGCCTGCTCTCCCTGACTAACTAAGCCAACAAAAAAAAAAAAATAAATAAATAAAACAGTTGTGATGAGTAACTCTGAATGTTCACTGTGTGGCTGATTGGGAGTACAAACACCTTCCTTAGTGAACAATGTTCACAGGCTACAGGAATTCAATATCCACACAACTACAAGCCAATTAATATGTGATGTGGCTATCCTACCACTGCCACCAATTAATATGTGACACCCCAACGCTGGCCCAGTAATCTAGGAGCCTCAATCCTCACCACTAGCAACAGCAAGGGGATGTACACACTGGGAGGATGACAGGTACACACACAGTAAAGTGCAATTTCTCTTATGAGCACACAGAGACCACAGTCAATTTGAGGCTGGTTTCTCCCTCTTTCTCCAGATACCCAGTAAGACTCTCCACTGGCACAGCTAGAGGGGGGGGAGGATGGCATAATGGTTAAGGTGCTTACCTTGGAGACACAAGGTGCAGGGTTTGATTCTCACACAGGGTAATTGGCTAGGCTTAAAATGCCCCACAAGGGCAGTTAGCCTAGTACTAATCTATGAATCTCAGCTGAGTGACCAAGGCAAAACCTCCAGCACCCTCTCTGTCCAACCAGTGCTTCATGTCCCTGCCCAAGTAGCTGAGACACACACTTTGAGGTTTGATTTATATGCACACACACACACACACACACACACACACACACACACACACACACACACACACACACACACACACACACACACACACACACACTCCAGGGAAAGGCTAAAACAGGTTTACTAGCTATGTCCCCTTCTGCCCAGACTATAAGGTAGTTTCCACTTCCACTAACCACTTTTAAGGCCCTTAACAAAGGATGTCCAATCCTACTGTGTAATGTTACTATTAATCTAAATGGTAATCTGATCAAGAGCAAGGTTATTTAGGAGTGGCCCTGTATAATGTCACCAAATAGATATGCAAGTATCTAAGAGCTTAAATATGTCTCACAAATATCAGCTGCAAATATAGGTTTAAATATATTTAATAATAAATAATATAAGAACAAGACAATACTAAATATGTATTCACAGTGGCTTCAGAGTTCAAAATCACAGGAAATATTTAAAACAACATTGCAGGACAGTCTCAAATAAATACAGAAAACATCTAAACTGATCTTTATTATATTCCTAATTATATCTAAAATAAATTACTGTACCCTAGACATACTTACAGCAAGGCAAGTGCAGATAGTGGTGATGAGTGGATGTTCTGGTTAGGTCAAAGACAAGATACAAAATGCCCAGTCTCTCTCTGAGAGAGTTCTTAAATTAATATCAAATATTACTGCTAGATTAGCTTGGATGACATCACTTTTTGTCAGCTTAGTTCCCAAGCTACCCCCATTGTCAGAAAGTACAAACATTTTAGCATCTCTTTGTGAAAAATACATATCTCTCAGATGTTTGCAGATCCTGAAAGCCATAAAACAGTAACATACTTCTACATCTCAAACCTAGCGGTTACTTCTATTACAAGACAATAAAAAAAACACTTCAAGCTCTAGACATTGTGTCTGCTACACTGAAACCGGGAGATAACTTTATAGCACAATCGTAAAATAATTTAGTTCAACTTATTTTCCTGAAGTTTTGCAAGTTAATAATTTATGTCCCAGTTTCTACTGTTAAAACATATACAGTTACACAATTACAATAGTTTATATACATTTCCATTCTAAGCCAGCAGGGCATGCTGTTTTTATATTTAACTCATACATAACATACAGTTCTGTATAAATCATATCAATATTCACAAATGACATAGAATTATTTACAAAATCCCAGCTAACTGGGCTAGCAGTGTGACACTAATCACAAAGTCACAGGGTATGCCAGAGTTCAGCAGACTGTGGGAGATATGCATATTGCTAAGCAATGTGTGTTTCTCCTCACTTTGTCTATTCCCATATGGCAATTTTATTGTTTATAGCAAGATATGTGCTACTACCTATCGAATGAAGACTGACTACATCCCTGATGTCCTCACTGAGTGGATGTGATCCCTTCACTTGAATATATTCTGTTGTCATTGCCTTTTGTGCTGCATGTGTCCTGCATTCAGATTTAAGCATGCTATCTGTGAATATCACATACCTATTTGATGCATGTGGTGCCTCCCTCTAAGCTCTCAACTGTTAACCTGAGTGCCCATATCTACTTCACATATTTATTGTAAGTGGGTCATTGCAGTGTGGTGGTGGGACATCAATGCAACAATTAGTAATGATAATTTAATAAGCAAGTATTAGTCATGCACTACTATTTTGTGAGACTTACTGGTGCCTAAACATACTACCATAGATGTTTACTGTCAATAAGTAGCAGGTTTTGGTCAGTATTAAAGTTGCTTTTCCCTTTCAGTGCTTATGTTTTCAGATGTATCTATCTGACATTTCTTGTTAGGGTGATGTGTAAATATGATTGACATTGTTGCAGGTAGTGTTGCTTACACTATTGCACTGTGTATTGATATGGTGATTTCATGTTATTTAAGGATGATATGCCCATTATTTGTTTTTAAGGCATCTTCCAGAGGCTGCAAGACATGATAACCCACCCATAGATAGATGAGGATGTGCCAGACCACCACCTGAGGAATCTATTTCCAGGTTTGACGAGAGTAGTACCCCATATGGCAATCAGTCAAGACCATCATATGCTATCATGCCAGCAGACATGCAAGTCTGTGCCCCACCACCAGCAGATGACACGAGGGACCAGCTATGTGAAGTTTTCAGTTCCATTTTCTGAATGCAGATGAGAATCTTGATGGGGGACTTCTTTGGGAAAATGGAATGTACATTGTGTGACTCCTTTCTGGAATTACTATAGAGCTCATCCATGACCTCAGTTTGACTGGCAGTGGGGTGCCTCAGAACCATAAGTATATTCTTTGTGTGACTTCCATGTTATGCAGTCTACATGTAAGATACATCTAGTTTAGGACTGATCATGTTATGGCAGATATTTGTGTACATTATACCATATGACAGCTTGCTTTCCCTGTAATTTCCCTGATTATGTATCAAAGACTATTTTGGAATGGTACCTTTTGACATATTATTTGCTTCACTTGCCAGACTCTTCTTAATGCTCATGAGACAACAACTCCTTTTCCTGTGCAGGACATTTCACAATATCAGTCAGATACATTCCAGACAGATGTTTGTCAGGCATTATGTTATCATTTGGAGACATCTCCTTTGACATTACATATCACAGACAAGTGCATTGTGCTACAGAGTAGTATGGTCATAGATGACTACATAATCATACTATTTCCATTGATTCCTGCCTGTGTTGACACTGCTGCTATATCAACAGTCTATGTGTATTTGTTGAGTGGCAGTGCTGTTAGGATGTGTTATCTGTCTGCTTTTCCTCACACTGCATAGAATGCTTTAGGCAGACATATACTTCCCATTCATGTGGTATTGTGATACAACGATATGCACCTGCCTTGATGACAGTGATTCACATGGGAGTTTTTCTTCCCTTTCTGTAATGAGTCTGTTTGTTGGATCTAATGCACATCAAGGACATATAGTACTGCTGTGGTATTTGTGCTAATACTCACATAGATGGCATGTATACAATGTATACGCACCTGTTCTGCACCCCTGTGTATGCATACATGCCTGTAATTCCTGTGTATTTTGTTATACCAGTAGCATACAGTTCTGTTGTGATTCCCACAGATTAATATGTCTGCAATTCACTGCACTGAGCCAAGTTTCACTCTGCCACATTATAGGCATATGTTGTCTTCACAGAAGTGTGCCTGTCTGTGTCCACATGGACCACTCTTGGTTTGCAGTACCATAATATCTCCTTCAGAGTTGCACACGTCTTCATGTTTGTATACTCTTAGAAGGTTCCATATATCCTGATACTGTCTACATTATGCATGAGTTACACTATAACTTTTCATTGCATGCCACTTCACCTGTTGAAACAATATCCTCAGAATACAGTGTAAGATTGCTGTATGACACATTCACATGTTTCCCACATTCATAGCAAGCTGTCTTAAGGGCATGCCTTGCTATGTGTGTTGTAGCAATACATTTGTCATCATTGTATTTTCTTTCAGAACATGCATTTCTAAATGTTTCTTCTCACACACATGCAGGATTGTTGTGTTGTGACATCTGTTTCCTTGTGTTTGCATTACCGTAAATATAATTATATAATAACACTGATTTTAGGCAGTGTACAAGCAGCAATGTTTATGGCATATTTACTTCTATTGTAAAGCACTGTGATTGTATATAACTTGTGCACTAATGTGCCTTACATGTATTTAAACACCCATTTCACATACAGTGAATGTATTCTGTGGCATATGTGCCGTGTATCTGCATGTAGCGAGCTCTTTCTCCATGTGATGCGTTACAGTACATATTGCCACATAAAAGTGTGGTACTCAGCTATAGATGTCATAGTATATGTAATCCATATGCCCTGTACACATACTCCATCATGGTTATTGTGCATTAGGTTTTCTGTACACAAGCAGTCACATTCCAACATCAATATCGTTGCTTGCATGATTGGTACAAGTTGGTGTGACATGAGTATTCATGTGAGGTGTGTTGACTGCACTTATTGATTACAGAAAACCTGCAGAGGTACTTTTCTGTAACAGCACCTTAGGTTTCCATTGGTGGCTAATACTGTTTGCACCACACTTACAATACAGTGACACAGGTGTACATTACATGACTCTATGTTGTGCACATGGCACACATGGCATTATTTATCTTGCATGTATATAGTCCTGCCTTTGTGGTATCAGATGAGGCATATCACATTATTGATGTATCTACCATGCTGTGGCCACAGTATGCTAACATCATCATGTAGTGCCCAGAAGCATAACAGAAACAACTGTGCCTGTTGTAGTGATACAAGTAGCTGTAGCATAACAGGAATATTACATGTGTACAAGTATACTGTATATGATGTGACCATGATTAATGTTTTAGCATTTCAGTAGCATTTGCATACAATATCCTGTGTTTATACAGCGAGAACTTACTGCTACAGCAAGAACATTTAGCTGCTTACCTTGACAGAGCACTAATATATGTGCCAGTAATTTTCAGGGTTGCAATCTGGCTTATTGGACAGATGTTTGTCTCTGACTTATGAGGTTGATGGTTTTATCCTGCCTTCTGTCCTTGTTCATAGGTTCATAGGTTGGTACTAGGCTAACGGCCCTAGGGCCTATGCAAGCCTAGCCATAACAATTCCCTGGATATTTCTTCCCACAATATTTACTTCTCTGGGCCCCTGTCTAGCAGGGTGACTGACATGATCCCCGGGGTGAATTTCCTATCTCCCATCCAATCATCATGGTTCCTTTTGAAGAAGGCCAATGAGGTGCTCTGCTTGACATGTATGGGCAGTCTATTCCAGAGTATGGGGAGTCTTTGGGTCAGGAACCTATCCCTCCAGCATGTTTTGTTTATTGTGATGACAAGGTTTAGATCCCTGGAGCATGTGGCTCTGAGGGATTGGGATTTCTTTAAGTGGAGCATGTCCAGCAGCTCAGGGTTTGACATGGCCTTGTATGTTAAGCAGAGATTGCCTCTGAGTAGACGATATGCCACAGAGTATAGCTGGAGTTGTTTTAGACAGTCAGCATATGGCATCTGCTTTAGGCCTGTGATTCTTTTAGTGAGGTATTTCTGTGGCCTTTCCAGCTGTTGCAGATGTCTTGTGAGGTACATACCAAACGGGGCATTATACTCTATAATTGGGTCTAATGAGGGATGAGTACAGTGGGACAATGACCTCCTTTTTTCTGGATGAAAAGCCCTTAGTGATGAGGTGTGCAACATAGAAGGATTTCCTGACTGTTGTGGCGATGTGGTTATCGAAAGTGAGACCACTGTCCACCTGTGTCCCTAAGTCTGTCATCACACTTTCGATGTTTAGTGTCCTGCCATCTATGTGGTAATTCATGGGTACATGTTTTTTCCAAAGGGGATAACTATACATTTCTTGGCATTAAGCCTGAGCCCATGGCTCTGGCACCAGGCATCTGTTTCTGTAAGGCCCTTTTGTAGAATATCCACATTATTTGGGGATTCAGTAATGGCTCCCAGTTTGCAATAATCTGCAAACTTTGTTAGCCAGAGTCCTTTAGTGTTGGCCTGTACTTCAGAGAAGTAGATCCCAAACAAGAGTGGTCCCAGGACTGAACCCTGAGGTACTCCACTTGTCACTTGTCTGGAGCTGGATTTGGAGTCAGCTGCATTTACAGTCTGGGTTTTGTCAGTAAGCCAGTTGGCAGCCCATCGAGTGGCGTAGGGATTTATGCCCAGCTTAGTAAGTTTATCTATGATTCCAGAGTGGGTGATGGTGTCAATGCCTTGCCGAGGTCTAGATAGGCTGTGTGGACCACCTTACCCTCGTCCACAGCTCTGGAGACTGATTCAAAGAAGTCAATCAGATTCAGGAGACAAGATCGGCCCTTCACAAACCCAAACTAGGTGGGTCCAGTGTTTGAAGGTTGCCAGTATCTTTGTTTATAAGTTCCATGATAATGCGTTCCATACCCTTGCAGATCAGGCTTGTCAGACTGATGGGACAGTAGTTCCCGGGATCCAAGGCAGATCCTCCATTGTGGAGCGGTATAACTGTAGCTGTGCGCCACTCAGTGGGCACAAAGCCTGAGGTGAGGCTATGATTAAACATGACACTTAGGTGAGGTGCCAGTTCATTTTATAATTCATGTAGTACACAGCCTGGGATGCCATCTGGTGTCATGGATGCTGTATTCTTAGCTTTGGAGAGTGTGGTTTCTACCTATGTGGCCGTGATTATCGAATTTGGCAATCGTTTGGTATTGAGATGGGCCCTTTAGGGGTGAGAGGGTGAAGTTGGCACTAAATCGATCTGCCAGAATATTGGCAATATCCTTGGGATCAGTATATTTAATGCCATTCTGTTGTAGCTCAGAGCAGATCTGAACATTGCCATTTAATTTCTTGACATAACTATAGAATGCCTTGTGGTTGTCTTTGGAACCTTTAGCAATTTTATTTTTGTAACTAGCTTTGGAGGATTTTATAAGGGATCTCAGCTTCTTACTGAGGCTGGTGAGGGAGTTTTTTGCATCCTGGGATTTTCCTCTTTTTGCAACAGTTTCTTCCTTCTGTTGTATAGTTTGTTTATAGCAGGGGACCACCAGATTGGCTTCCTTTTTTGGAGAAGAGCATCTTGGTTCTATTTGGGATGGCATGATTCATGCACGAGTGGATGTGCTCGTACAGTGCCTTAGTGTAGGATTCTGCAGTCGAACTTCCAGATCCCATCTGCGTGGGTGTTGTGAAGTTTGTCACTTCTGACTTCAGTAGCTTGAAGTTGGCTTTGGAGAAGTTTTTTAAGGAGGTTTCCTTACTGGGGGGTGGGGGTGGGATGTGGATGTCAAGGGTGATTTGCTTATGGTCAGACCTGACCAATGAAGGGATGACCACTGGTGTGGAGCATCTATCTCCCATGTTGGTAATGACCAGGTCTAGGATATTGGAGCCCCTGGTGGGACAATGGATTAGTTGATCCAGGGAATTGGAATTTATGTATTCCAAGAACCATTGGGAAAAGGAGTTGGTACCTGAGTAGTTTTCCCAGTTAATGGCAGGGTAGTTGAAATCACCCAGTATTAGGGTGTTTGGTTGTATCTTAATATTTTTCAGTATGTTTAGAAAGGTGTAGTGAGAATCCTGGGGCATGGTGGGGGATCTGCAGCAAGCTACAATTTGGATTGCAGTTTTACCTAGTGTTAGTTGCATATGGAGAATTTCAGATGCATTGTGTTGGGCAACTAGCCTGGAGGTGTGAATATCCTTGGTGAATATGGACACTCCTCCACCTTTAGTGTTTCAGTCTTGGTTTTGTGGCCGAAAAGTGTGGTAAGAATTGTAGCCTGGTATTGCAGGGGTGCTCTCTGGAGCCTTGAACTAGGCCTCAGTTACTGCACATATATCTGATTTTTAATCGCAGCATATGCCATTTGTGTACATGTCCAGAGCTGCAAACCTAAGGTATTTGTAAATTTGTATATATATATATATATATATATATATATATATATATATATATATATAAATATGTATTTGTGTGTCAGGGTTGTGGCATCCTTTTTGGGCAGGCATTGCTCCACATAACATGCCATCAGTAATTCCTGATCTCTCAATAAGGTACTCACATAAAGTTAACAACATCATGTCAATGATTTTGTATACATTGCTGAATTACTTTTTTATTTGTTAGCATGGTAGGCCATGTGCAGGTTGTATCTTTCCTTTGTTTTATTGCTCTCCCATTCCACATTCTGTGCTGTCTGCATGTTTGGTGCCTGTGTGTAACCTCCCTCCTTCTGTACTGTAACACCCTGTGTTTGTGTTTTGTGGTGTCCTTTATGTGATACATTACTTCCCAACCCATTTCTCTTCTACCACTTGGAAACAACTTACCATTTGTTCTTTTCTCTAAAAATGGGCCTACCCCCGAAAATAAAAACTGATGCTCTTCTGGCTTTCCCCCTAACGTTCCTTTCTTCCATGTGTGTCAATCCTCCAAACCCTACTTCTACTGTCTTATATCCCTCACCCATTGGGGGAGGTGTGTGTGTGTGTGTGTGTGTGTGTGTGTGTGTGTGTGTGTGTGTGTGTGTGTGTGTGTGTGTGTGTGTGTGTGTGTGCGCGTGCGTGCGTGTGTGTGTGTGTGTGTGTGTGTGTGTGTGTGTGTGTGTGTGTGTGTGTGTTAGTGCATTCACCCCACATGTCCCACTTCCCACATTATTTTTTAGATTAACAAGTAATGTGGTGATGGTGATGTGGAACATCATGCCATATCACCAAAATGTGTTTAACTTTTTTAATGTCCTCATCTACCTGGTGGAATCTAGTGTTGATTATAATAATATATATTCACATATTAATTTGGTATTGTGTGTACTTAGGTTTTATGCTAAGAATTTTAAATTGTTTACCTCTATATGCAACCTTTATTTCATATCTTCACCTCCATTACATAACATAGACATAATTTGTTTATCATCTGCAAAACTGTGGGTAAATCTTGATATACCCACACACAGTCTTGGATTATTGCTTTTATACAATAGCATTATTTCATAAATAAATTACTTAACTTTCTTAAATAATGTGATTGTATAAGTGGACTTCTTTCTGCTTCTGCATTGTCTTTGCTATTCTATATAACGTGGGACTTACATTCCCATATTAGCACAGTACATCAGTGTAGGAGAAGTGGCA
Organism: Protopterus annectens; assembly: GCF_019279795.1. NCBI lineage: Eukaryota > Metazoa > Chordata > Ceratodontiformes > Protopteridae > Protopterus > Protopterus annectens. Next base: position 1,336,581,429 of record NC_056726.1, read on the forward strand.
GAGAAAACAGAATCTCTGTTGCTGTTTTTGTTTTTTTTAACTGCTGAAAAATAGACATTTGCAGGGACAGCACAAAAATATGAGGAAAATCAGGTATGTTTATGTTTTAGTATTGCAGAATGTACCTGATTTTTCTCATATTTTGGTGCGCCCTCCAGTATATGCCAATAGAAAAGTCTAGCCACTGAATGGTATTTCAGCAGTTGGACTTTTTTCTGTTGGTATATGATCAATTTACAGTGGGCACACTGGTTGGGCTGTCCAGTCAGCATGCTCTTTTTTGAATAGTAATGAGCCATTATTTGGATAATACAACCTATACACCTTTTCCAAAGAACACTGCTGTTTCTTTTGCACTGTTTCTTTTAGTATATTGCATGTTTTCTGTTTTACTCTTCATAAGTGTTCCTATTTAGGGGCACCTCTACACCTTATGTCAATGTTTGTCGATCTTTATACTAATGACGCATTGGGGTGTTTATTGAATAAAACAGTGCATACTAACCAGAAAATTAATAATGATCTACTTTTTACTGTTGAAAATTAATAGAAAAAGATTTTTGAGATCATTAAAAAATTGAGCTTAAGTGTAAAAGTGTTTTTAATAGGAAAATGTGCAAAGTAGATAGGGATGTAAGGGAATACAAGGATAAAGCATGCTACCCTAAGCCCAGGGCCAATAATAAATCTTTAAGTGATTATGTGAATCATGATTCCAATGTCTATGATGTGAATAATGGAGTAAGGCAGGACAATTCAGGCAGGGTGAAACACCTATGTATAACTTGGAAGACCCTTTAGATTTTCCTTATCTCAGGAGATCGGACAGATTGAGGAACACAGGGCCGGTCCAATAAAATTACAACCATTGGAAGGGGGGCCACAGCGGATAGCAGAGACAGAAGTGATGAACAATATGTCTAGTGTAGGGGCCGTTTTTAGCTATAATGATTTCAATATTTTTAACTATAGTAGTGTGGATGTACAGATAGATCATTTTAATTAGTTTTATATCATTTTGTCTTTAATAAATTGTGGTTTGGACTTTCGTTTGGACCCTCCGAGTGTGCTTTTTTGGCTTATTTATTTATTATAAGTTATAAATCATCAGATATTTTTACTTGTGAGTCAGCTAATGTTATTTATGTTGCTTGGTGTTCTGCTTGGACTTTATTTTGTATAGACAGGATGTCAATAATGTTAAAAATAGCATTTATAAACATACTTATTCCATAAAAGCAAACAATGATAATAATGTGTTTGTGCAGGCATTCAAAATGTGTGTGAGAAATGCAAAAAAAATACTTCATTATATAGATAAAGTGGATTTGGGAGATAGATTGGAGAGAAAAAAAATGCATTGGAGGTGAAATAAATTATGGTTAATAGGTTCATAGGTGTGTACTAGGCTAATGGCCATGGAGCCTTTACAAGCCTAGCCCATAGAAGTGCCCTGGCATCGTGCCACCCGACGTTAGCTCCCAGTGCCTTTATCAAGTAGAGCCACTGGAGTGATCTCTAGGGTGAACTTTCTATTTCCCATCCACTCATCAAGATTTCTCTTGAAGAGAGCCAGTGAGGTGCTTTGCTTGACATGTATGGGAAGTCTATTACTGAGCATGGGTAGTCTCTGGGTTGTAAACGTGTCCCTTTAGCATGTTCTGTTGATTGTGGTAATTATGTTGAGGTCTCTGGAGCATGTGGTATGGAGGGATTGGGATTTCTTTAGATGCAGCATTTCTAACAGAGCTGGGTCAGACATGGCTTTGTAAGTCAAACAGAGATCACCTCTTAGTAGATGATATGACACAGAAAATAGCTGGAGATTTTTGAGTCTGTCCATGTACATGTGTTTAAGGCCTAGGATCCTCTATGTGGCCTTTCCAGCTGTTGCATGTGTCTAATGAGGCACACGCCAAATGGGGCATTATAATCGATGACTGGCCTAATGAGTGAAGAGTAGATAGAGATGATGACCTCTTTCTTCTTGGATGCAAAACCCTTGGTAATGAGATGTGCTACATAGAAGGACTTTCTGACCACAGTGGCAATGTGGTGGTTGAAGGAGAGGTTGCTGTCAACCTGTGTCCCCAGATGTCTTATAACACCTTCAGTGTTCAGTGGGCTTGCATCAATGTGGTAATTAGTGGGAACTAAGTTTTTCCCAAAGGGGATGACGACACATTTTTTTGGCATTAAGCTTAGGGCCATGGTTTTGACACCAGTTTTTGGTCTCAGTGAGGCCTTTCTGTAGGATTTCTACATCACTTGGAGAATTAATAATGGCTCCCAGTATGCAGTCATCTGTGAACTTGGTCAGCCAGAGTCCCTCCATGTTGGCCTGGACTTCTGAGAAGTAGATGCCAAACAGGAGAGGACCCAGGACCGATTCCTGTGAGACTCCACTTATGACTGGTTGGCAGTCTGACTTAGAGCTTTCAAGTGTATAAGATGGAAGTGCTTACTGATTCTTTTTTTTTTTAATAAATTGTGTCTTTTCTGGTCTGGCATTTTGACTATTTTTCCTTTCTTGTTTAGCATATTACTGCTTTCAAATATTTATTGGACTTTCTTGATTATTTTAATTTCATTACTTTGTATTGCTAACCCAGTATTTATTTTGTTACCCTATCTGATCATCAACTTGCCCTCTTCTCATTGTCTGGGTCTGCTAGATACGCCTTGGTCTGTGCCAGGCTTATCCTGACCTACATCTGTGACTGGTGAAGAGATCAAGAAATATGGTGTAGTGTCAGTGTCATATTGCTGCTTGAAGTGTTTTTGCATTTGTGCTCTATCCCCTTCAATACACACACTCAAGGCATCCTAGGGAAGGCATTACTGAGGACTACTTTGGCATATTGTTCCACCTTTGTGGCAAATCATTCATGCTCCCCTCTGATTCCACCATCCCTGCAGCTTTCCCAGCTTCTGTTGGTGATCTATCTATGGGTTAAACATTAGCTTCCATTCACTTCCAAGATGAGCATACCTATCCTGCTCTGCTAGCTCCTTAAATGCCCAAGCCAGTAGTTGAACTTAGATTTCCTGGCCCATGGTCAGGGCTTTGTTCCTCCTCCATGACAATGGCTAGCTTATCCACTAGCTAATGAGATGTAAGTGGAGGAGGGTTTGATTCATCACTTTAAAACTACTAATTTTGTGCTCCAAAGACACTCTCCTCCATAGAAAATCCCTGCCAGTGTAATGACCATTTATACTCTAGAAGTAAAAGCATTATGTACAATCTATTTACTTGGCTCAAGGTTGTGTGAATGCAGAGTTGGCTTATATGTGGATTTGGGTGCTTCCCTCCTGTAAAAACACAAATAAACTTTTTACTGGGTTGCATTCCCAAAGAGTTAAAATTGGCAAGATGAGTCATTAATGAGCCGAATGATGTTAATGCATAGGTGACATGTTTTTCACTTAATGTCTCACACATTCATGCTTACTGCAATGTTAGGTTCATAGGTTCATAGGTTGGTACTGGGCTATCTGCCTGAAGGCATATATTAGCCCAGGTGTGGTATTCACCGCCCCTTTAGCAGTTCCCTAGACCCTTGTACTAGCAGCTAGTACCCTTGGCCCCTATCTAGTAGTGCTGTTGGTGTGATCCCCATTGTTAACTTTCTGTTACCCATCCACTCATCAAGGTTCCTCTTGAAGAGTGATAGTGAGGGGCTCTGTCTTATGTAGATCGGGACCATGTTCCATAGTAAGGGAAGTCTTTGCGAAGGGAATCTATCCCTCCAGCATGTTCTATTCATTGTTGTGTTGAGGTTTATATCTCTACAGCGTGTAGCTCGAGTAGATTTGGTTTTGCTAAGATGGAGCATGTTCAACAATTCTGGGTTGGACATGGCTCTGTACGTTAGATAGAGATCGCCTCTGAGAAGGTGGTATGCAACAGAGAACAGTTTTAGCTTTTTCAATCATGCTGCATAGGGCAACTGCTTGAGGCCAGTAATCCTCTTCGTTAGGTACCTCTGTGGTCTCTCCAGCTGCTGGAGATGTCTAGCCAGGTACATTCCAGTTGGTGCATTGTACTCAGTAATGGGTCTGATGAGGGAAGAGTAGAGGGGCACCATTACATCCTTAGATCTTGATGCGAACCCTTTCGTGATCAGATGGATCACATAGAAGGATTCTCTAACCACTTTGGCAACATGGTTATCAAAGGAAAGCTGACTATTTACTTGGGTCCATAGATCCTTTATTTCTTCTTCAGATTTCAGGGGATTACCTCCTATGTTGTAGTTTGTGGGTAGTCTGTTTTTTCCAAAGGGGATTACTATGCATTTTTTTGCATTTAGCTTGAGACCATGACTTTGACACCATGCATCAGTCTCATTTAGGCCCTTCTGATGAATCTCCATGTCGGCCGGAGACTCTATTATAGCACCCGGTTTGCAGTCGTCCGCAAACTTAGTCAGCCACAGCCCTTCTGTGCTTGCCTGTACTTCTGAGAAGTATATGCCAAACAGGAAGGGCTCCAGGACACAACCCTGAGGCACACCGCTCTTTACTGGTCTGGATTCGGACATAGATCCTGCTACTCTTACTTTATGGGATCTGTCTGAGAGCTAGTTTGCGATCCATCTTGTGACGTAAGGGTTTATGCTCAGGCTGGTGATCTTATCAATAATACCTGAATGGGGAATGGTGTCAAATGCTTTAGCAAGGTCAAGGTAAGCTGTGTGTACCTCCTTTCCCTTATCTATAGCCTGAGTGACTGTCTCAAAGAAATCCACCAGGTTCAGGAGGCATGATCTGCCCTTGACGAAGCCAGACTGTGTGGGGTCCAGTGACTGGGGGTTCCCAATCTCTCCATTTATGAGTTCCATAATGATTCTCTCCATAGCCTTACAGATCAGACTGGTTAGGCTTATTGGTCAGTAGTTCCCAGGGTCAGTTGTGGCCCCACTCTTGTGTAGCAGGACCACCGTTGCTGTGCGCCATTCTATGGGCACATATCCTGTAATCAGGTGATCTTTCAGCAGAATATTTACTTACGTTAATTGCATTTACAAGGCATATATTCCTCAAGCATAATGCTTATTTATTAATTTTACTGCAGTTATAAGATAGATATTTCCAGCAAACAGAAATAATTATTCTCTTGGATTGTAACAGCATATTGCCATTTTATATAGTTCACAGGTTCATAGGTAGTTACTAGCCATACATCTAGAAGACTATTCATGAACCTTGCCCAGATTCCTAGTTGCCACAAAGCACTATCTGGCTAAGTGACTTGATTAAGGTACCACAGTAGGTATGTTAAGGCTGAAAGAGTCAAACCCTGTACCACAGGAAAAAGCCTTATTCCCCTATTAATCTATTAGTTTAAATAAATGTCATCTCTGCTGTCATTTGTCACTGTATAGCTCTCTCTCTCTCTCTCTATATATATATATATATATATATATATATATATATATGTGTGTGTGTTGTGTGTGTGTGTGTGTGTGTGTGTGTGTGTGTGTGTGTGTACATACATACATATATCCTGAAGGTCGAAATCGCAAAACATTGAACCTCTGAAAAACAAAGACCAAAGGATTGAAGTTTTGAAATCTCAAACCTGTTCAATGGAGATTGCCGTACAATGTGGAACTAGAACTTTACCAGTCTCCTCACTGTAGTGCGATGTCGGAGTTGGTATATTTAAGTAGCAGGGGTGTGGGGGGTGCAGGGGGTCTTGCCCCCTTGCAAAAACATGACATTAGTATGTTTTACAGTTTGGAAGCTTTTATTGTGTGTGTGTGTGTGTGTGTGTGTGGCCACCAACCCACCTTTATTCTAAGACTCAGACACCATAAATACATGCCAGTCCTGCAAACTACCTGGAATAAGAAAAAATTTGACCCCATCAAGTTCAACTATATAACTGGGTTGTACTTTACCACCTAACACTGGAAGAGGCAGTTCAGCACTTCAATGCCATCTTCCTGTCTGTCTTGGTTAGACATGCCCCAGCTTGGACCATTAGATCCAAGCCAAAAATTGCACCTTGGCTAACAAATGAAACCAAAACCAAAATAACAGAAAGGAACAAACTCTGGAATCACTGGAGAAAAACTAAATCCCCTACAGTGCAGCAGCTCTACCATGAACTTAAGAATAGCACAAAAAAATCAGTGTACTAGGATAAGAAAAACTGCATTATGTATCTACAAATAAAATATCAAAGAAACCCACAAAAATTCTGGGCAGGGATAAATAGGGAACTGCAACCAAGCAAAACTACTACCCCATCTGCAACAGTTACCAATAACAACCAACCAGGTGACATAGCTGAAATCTTTAATACATACTTTACAGAAACCATATTAACCCTTGCCAGCCAACTACCAAATCACACAACCAATCTTCTCCCAACCTCTCCTATACCAGACCTCTCGTTTAGCCTCCATGCAGCATCAACCGATTATATCAGAAAACTACCGGCGAAACTAAAACCTACAGCCCTAGTCGCTGATCAGCTCCCAGCTGAATTCCTTCAAATTGCATCAGATACCATAGCTGTGCCAGTTGAAATCCTTATTAATAGAACAATAACTGAATCAATTATTCCCCCTATTTGGAAAATTGCCCATGTAATCCCCCTGCACAAAGGTGGTAGTTCCACTGACATATCCAGTTATAGACCTATAGCAATACTCTCTCCTTTAGCCAAAATCATGGAACGGTGCATTCACAAACAACTTATGCAATACTTCACCAAAAATAGACTCCTATCCCAATCTCAACATGGTTTCAGACCAGCCCATAACATAATTACTGCATTACTAACATTTGCAAATACCATCATCCTTCACAGAAATAGTGGTAAGTTATCATATGCCCTCTTCCTAGACCTATCAAAGGCCTTTGATGTGGTTAACCACTCAAAACGGTTATACTCTCTACAAAACCTGGCCTTAGCCAATCACTCTATTGCTTGGTTTCAAAACTACCTAGAGGGAAGAAAACAAGCAGTTCAATGGCAGAAAAGCCTATCCTCTCTACTGCCAGTATCCATAGGGGTTCCAGAAGGTTCTATTCTGGGCCCCCTGTTATTCTCCATCTTCATCAATGACCTGAATGCTGTCAGTCCTGACACCAACGTCATCCAATATGCAGATGATTCTACACTTATCTGCTCTGCATCCTCAATGTCTGCATTGCAAACAATTACCCAGACCACTTTTACTTCAATTGAAAACTGGCTCATTAACAACTGCCTAATATTAAATCCTAAAAAAAACAAGTTGTTACTGTTTACCCCCACCTGTAACATCAAGCCACATCCAACCTTTAGTATCACTTCCAGCAATGGCACATTAATTGCCCCTGATTCCCGTACTAAACTGCTGTGAGTGGAAATTGATAACAACCTAAAATATGACCTGCATGTAAATCAGATAATTAAAAATACACGTAAGAAACTGGGCTGCCATTACAGGAATCAATCCTATCTATCCCATACTGCCAAAGCTACCATTGCTCACGCTCATCTCCTTTCAACTATATTGTATGCATCCCCCATCCTAACTAAGCTATCCAAGTCTAAATTAAACAAAGTTTCTGCATGCTATAATAAAATTGCGAGATTTGCCACTACATCGGCCAATCGAACCCATCTTTCTCTCAAACAGCTCAACTGGCTGAAATTTTCTCACCTCCTCCACTACAACCAACTTTTATTTGTTCACAAGATACTAAATCAAACAGACAGGGTACCATCACAAAAAACATAATTATGCCTCAAACCACCTCAAGACCTCTCCAATCAAGTGACAAGCTTCTACTTAAGGGTCCCAAAACAAATAACTCAGCTGGGGATTCTTTATTTTCTAATCATGTTGCTAAATCATGGAATGCTCTTCCATCAGCCTTAACTCTTGAATCCTCTCATACAGCTTTCAAAAAAGCTGTTAAGTCACACTTAATAGATCACTGGACCTGCCTCTGCTTATCTCCTGGCTGATCCTGCTTCTTCCTCACCTACCCTGCCAATAACATTGTTTACCTACTGTGATGACCATGCCCTGGCCCAGCAATCAAGGAGGCTCAATCCTCATCACTAACACCAGGGAGGGCGTCTCATACAAGAGGAAAGGATAACAAATGCACACAGTAAAGTACAATTTCCCTTAAGTGCAAACAGAGATCACAGTCAGTCTGGGGCTGGTTGCTCCCTTGCTCTCCAGGTCCCCAATAAGACTCCCCACTAGCACAGCTATAGGGTCCAGATCTTAGCCTAGCTGGCAAGCTAACCTCCAGTACCCTCTCTGTCCAACCAGTGCTTCGTGTCCCTGCCCAGGTAGCTGACACACCACACACACTTTGAGATAAGTATTTATACAACTTTACAGTCACTCCTGGGAAAGGCTGACACAGATTCTGCAGCTATACCCCTTTACCCAGACTATACAGTAGTAATTTCTGCCACCACCAGCTAATACTTATCAGCTACCCAAAGGCCCTTAAAAGGGTGTCCAATTATTACTGTGCAATATTATTATCCAATTGGTAATGTGACTATTCAGTCTAAGGCTTATTAGAGTGGCTTATTACAATAAACTCTATAAATATGCAATGAACTCTAGAGCTTACTTATCTCTACACAAACCAGCCACAGGTAAAGGTTTTTAAAATATTTAATAATAAATAATTAAAACACAAGACAATACTGCTACACCACAGTGATATCTAAGAGTATAGAGATCACACAGAAACTTAAAATAATACAGTAGGAAAGTTCTGATATAACAGAAAAAACAGTTGTCTAACTTTCTCCTAAGTTCCTAGCTATTACTACAAGAAAACATACTTCTAAGACACTACTTACATAAGACAACAGGCAGAGTGCTGATAAGTGGCATATCAAGATCAAAATGCTCACAGTCTCTCTCTGAACAATAGTTTTTAAACTCACTAACAAACATTTTTGCTAGGCCCTCCCAAATTACATCATTTTGACACTTAGGTTTTCCTAGTATACACATTACATAATTTTGACACTTAGTCTGGAGCTCCCAGGCCAACAAACTGCATTATTTAGCAAGCTAACACCTGCTCAGGAAACTACAACAATAAAAGACATTTCACATGTACACTCTAGCAATTATTCCTTAAGTTAAAACAATAGAAAGAATGTGTTCAGCCAGCCGCTTCGGCACCACTATTTAGATAATTTTAAATTCAAAGGACATTTGAAATGCTTGGCTTAGTTTTCCTTACAGCAGATGGCAATGTTGCAACAATCTTAAAGTTCACATTTTACAGTGTTTTCTTTGATTTAAGGACACAAGCTTGTATTTTACATTTATATATATATATATATATATATATATATACAAATGATAGAATTATGCATCAAATTCTATTTGACTAGGCTGGCAGCCTTCGCTCATCTTCCCCCAATCTTCACATCTCTTCCCCCCTAGAGAACTCAAGCTAGTTTTTCAAGTGACCCATGAGAAACGCCGCTTGAGAGGGTTAGGTCTATCTGGGTGTACCTCACCCCATTCCCTATCTTGACAGCCCATTTGCATTGGCATTGCTACTCCCATATCATGTGCTTGCAACTCCCATATCATGTGCTTGCAACCCCAGTCTCCATCTTAGCAACTTGGCATTTTTCTGACCGGCTCTGTTTAACCATATTAGGAGGTTGTGATCTGTGATTACAGTGAATTTTCTTCCATACAGATAAGGTTGAAGTTTCTGCAGTGCCCACACTATGGCTAGACATTCCTTTTCTACAACTGTATAACATTCCTCCCTGGGTTGGAGCCCATGCCTGAGATAAACCACTGGGTGCTCTTCCCCCTCTGAAGAAACCTGGCTAAGTACAGCCCCCACCCCATAGTTCAAAACATCCACTTGCACAACAAATTCTTTGCTGTAATCTGGACTGGCTAACACAGGGTGTCCTCTCAAAGCTCCTTTAAGCTTTAGAAATGCCTGCTCACATGCTGGGGTCCACACTACCTAATCTGGCCTATTCTTCCTTGTCAGGTCTGTGAGGGGGAGCAGCTATGGTACTATATCTAGGGATGAACTTTCTGTAGTACCCTGCTGTCCCTAAGAATGCACTCACCTGATTTTTGGTACAGGTGCAGGCCATGCCTGAATAGCTTCCACTCTGGCATGTTCTGGTCTTATCTTACCACTCCCCACTCTATGTCCTAGGTAGGAGATCTCTGCCATACCCACCTGACATTTGCTCAACTTAATGGTCAACCCTGCCCTCTGTAGTCTGCCCAAAACCTCCCTGACATGCTGAAGGTGCTCTGGCCAGGAATAGCTGTAGATGGCAATATCATCTAGGTAAGCAAGGGCAAACCCTCCTGCTCCTGCTAGGATATTATCCACCAGCCTGTGGAAAGTCACTGCAGCATTCTTCATCCCAAAGGGCATCTTTGTGAACTTATATAAGCCAAAAGGAGTCACAAAGGCTGACTTCTCTCTAGCACTGGGAGTCAAGGGCACCTGTCAGTAACCCTTGGTAAGATCAATGGTTGTAAGACACTTAGCCCCACCCAGCTGCTCTAGGGCCTCATCTGTCCTTGGCATGGAGTAAGCATCCGACTCTGTGTGACTATTTAATTTTCTGTAATCCACACAGAACCTGGTGCTGCCATCCTTCTTTGGCACCAACACCACTGGCAAGGCCCAGGGACTGTTGGACTCTTGAATCACCCCTAGTTCCAACATCTCCTGTACCTCCTCCCTCAGAGTCTAACTCTCTCAGGCACCCTATAAGGGGCCTGCCTAATAGGCCTTTGGGGTCCTGTATCCACCTGGTGCTGCACCAGGTGGGTGTACCCTGGTTACCCAGTGAACATGTCCCCACATTCCTGCAACACAACTCGGATTTCTCAAACCTGGGTAAGAGATAGCTGCTGGGACATTGCTACCCCTTCCACTGAGGTGTCAGCCTGAGCCTCACTGAGGAGATCAATCCCCAGATCTCCCTCAGACTCCTCCTGCAATCCACGGCAAATACTCAGCACAAGGGCTTCCCTATCATGGTAAGGTTTCATCATGTTAACATGGTACAATCTGTGCTCCTGCCATCTGCTTAGCACTTCCACCATGTAGTTAACATCACTTACTTTTCTTACCACCTTGTAGGGTCCCTCCAAAGCTGCTTGCAGCTTGTTGTGTCTGACAGGAATGAGAGCCATTACCTGCTGCCTCACAGCATACTCTGTAGCTCGAGCATTCCTGTCATACCACACCTTTTTCTGTTGTTGGGCTTCTGCCAGATTCTCCTGGGCCACACCCATGAGTTCCCTGAGCCTTGTCCTGAGGGTTAGGATGTATGCCACAACAGACTCCTTATGAGACTCACACTCACCTTCCCACTCATCTCAAATTAAATCTGGAGGTCCCCACACCCTATGCCCATACAGCACTCAAAGGGTGAAAAACCTGTGGATTCCTTGGGAACCTCTCTGTAAGCAAACAACAGATGAGGCAAATATTTGTCCTACTCCCTCTTAAACTGATCTGCAAAATGCCCGTAGCATGGACTTGATTGTAGAGTTTAACTTCTCAACAAGACTATTAGTCTGGTGATGGTAGGGGGTGGTCTTCATATGCTTCACCCCACAGGACTTCCACAGACAAGCCAGCAGGTCTGACATGAAATTGGAACCTTGGTCAATCAATATTTCTTTTGGGAAACCCACCCTGATGAAAATCTCTAACAAAGCATTTGCCACATTCTCTGCCTCAATGGAGGACAAAGCCACTGCCTCAGGGTATTGTGTAGCCTAATCCACTACCACTAGGATATACTTTTTCCCTGTGGAACATGGGCTATTCAGAGGACCCACAATATCCATAGCTACCCTCTGAAATGGCTCCTCAATCACAGGCAAAGGTATCAAAGGAGCTCTCACCTTGTTCCCTGCCTTGCCTACTTCTTTGCTCTGCTCACAGGTCCTGCAGTGCCCTGTTACAAATCTGGAAATTCCAGGCCAATAGAAGTTTTGCATAATACGCCTCTTTGTACATTTTATGCCCATATGACCTGCAAAGGGAATATCATGGGCTATGGCTAGAAGTGCCAGATGGTAGGCTCTAGGCATTACCAACTGCTGTACTCTCTCACTTTCTACCCCTCCCTCAGGAGTCCACTCTCTGTATAGTAACCCTTTGTCCCAGTATACAGATTCCCCCTTCCCTTGAGAATCAGGTGCCTCCCTAGCTACCTGCCTCAGGCCTTGCAATGCAGGGTCTGAGAGCTAAGCCTGTCTCAACTCTCTCCTTGTAACCCTTCCCAGCTCCCCTTCCACTGGAAGTCTGGCATCCTCTGACAGTGGTGCCTAACTGTCAGCATGGGTACTACTACTACTCACCTCTACCTTTGCAGTCACTCTGTCCAAGGGACCATCCCACAAGCAGCTGTGGCCCACCTTCATCTCACTGCTACAGCATAGCTCCCTTCCTGAAGTAACCACCTCACCAGTCCTGGCTGCAAGCATGCAGTCTGTCTGGGTCTCTCCCAGGCTACCAGACTTACATGCTTGTCTCCAAGCCTGACTGCATGTAACTGCACAAGCACAGGGTACTGCACTATCAAAATCATTCCCTATCAGGACATCTGCAGGTATATCCTCAAACACACCTACTTGCTGGCTTCCTTTTTCACTATCCCAGTCAAGGTGAACCCTAGCCAAAGGTATTTGGAATGGGATCCCTCCTAAAGCCCTGACTGGAGTAGACTGCCCAGGCAAGTAGTGCTCCTCTGTAACCATTGCAGGCTTTACAATGGTTATATCAGAGGCTGTGTCTCTCTTATCAATGGCATATTTGCCATTCACTACAATAGGATATAACCTCTGGTGGTAGTTTGGTACCCTTGTTGTCCCAAGACAACCTACTGTTGGCATTTTGCCTTTCCCACTTACTGGCTCTCTCACCTTTGGTTCCCCACCTTGCTTCCATGGATATCTGTATGCCACATGGCCCCACTGGTTGCATTCAAAACATTTCACCCTAGGTCCTGGACGTGTACCTGGACTAGTGGCTTCCCCTCCTACTGGCACATTCTGTTGGGGCAGTTTGTGCTGCCCACCATATATTCCTTTAGACCCATGAGCAGTACTGGGGGTCTGCTTCCTGTGTAGGGCTGACCTTCTGGCCAGGTATAGGTCTCCCTTCTTCCCCAACTCATCTGAAGTAACACATTGTCTATCAGCTAACCAGATCCTCATGTCCTCAGGCAAAGTGATAAGGGCTTGTTCCCTCAGCAAAAGTCTGCCAGTCTTTCAAAAGTGGTGACCTGACATCCACTCACCCAGCTATGAAAATAAGTGCTCAGTTCAGCAACATATTCGCATACATTTTCATCTGCCTTACATCTATGCTCACAAAACTTTTTCCTATTTATTTCAGGTGTTAGCTTAAAACATTCTAACAGCCATTTTTTTACAGCAGTATAATCAAAACAGACAGAGTCAGGCATTTCTGATATACAAGTTACAGCTTTCCCATGGAGTAAGGGGGCCAGGAACTGTACCCAGAGCTTTTAGTCAACACTATACTGTTTGCATACTCTTTCAAACATGTGAATGAAACTATCAAAATTATCCCCCTCTTTAAATTGCAGAAGACATTTACTGACTTGTTGTGCTTCTGGGGTCCAGTTACTCCCTTCCCCATTACCTCCATGGCTCTAGCGAAGAGTCAGCATTTCCCTCTCTTGCTTCCTCTGATGCCCCTTTTCTTTGGCTTCTATCTACAAACACCTGGCCTCCAACTCAAGTCTCTTTAGCTCCAGCTGGATGTTTAAGTCCACTGCAGAAAGGTTGAGCTGTCCATTCTCTGAGGATATTGCATCTCCACTGCCAGTCTGATTGTCCTTCGCAGAAAGGGTGAGCTGTCCATTCTCTGAGAATATTGTATCTCCACTGCCAGTCTGATTGTCCTCCTGGATGCTGTTTTCTGATGCAGCTGTAACCAAGACTGAAATCAGGTCTGCCTTAGTTAGGTTTCCATGCACCAGTCCCCTAACCTGGCACATCTCCACCAGCTGGCTCCTTGTCAGCTTTCTATACTCCTGTGCTGACATGCTGCCTGCTCACCCTGAATAACTAAGCTAACAAAAGAAATAAAACAATTGCGATCTGAACTCAGAGTATACACTGCTTGGCTGATTTAGAGTACAAAGCACCTTCAGAGATCACTGCACATAAGGTACAGGATTCACTCAACTCACACCACTGCAAACCACAAGTGAGGATATCTTATCCCAACCACTGTGAACCACAAATGTGAGTATATCTTATACCAACCACTGTGAACCACAAATGTGAGGATATCTTATCCCAACCACTGTGAACCACAAATGTGAGGATATCTTATCCCAACCACTGCCACTGGAAAGGTGCCTCAATCCTCACCACTAACAAGGGAGGGCGTCTCATATAAGAGGAAAGGATAACAAATACACACAGTAAAGTACAATTTCCCTTAAGTGCAAACAGAGATCACAGTCAGTCTGGGGCTGGTTGCTCCCTTGCTCTCCAGGTCCCCAATAAGACTCCCCACTGGCACAGCTATAGGGTCCAGATCTCAGCCTAGCTGGCAAGCTAACAACCAGTACCCTCTCTGTCCCACCACCTTATTAGATTGGCTTATTACAATAAACTCTAGAGCTTATCTCTACACAAACCAGCCGCAGGTAAAGTTTTTAAAATATTTAATAATAAATAATTAAAACACAAGACAATACTACTACACCACAGTGATATCTAAGAGTTCAGAGATCACAAAGAAACTTAAAACAATACAGTAGGAAAGTTCTGCTATAACAAAAAACACTTGTCTAACTTTCCTCTAAGTTCCTAGCTATTACTACAAGAAAACATACTTCTAAGACACTACTTGCATAAGACAACAGACAGAGTGCTGATAAGTGGGATATCAAGATCAAAATGCTCACAGTCTCTCTCTGAACAATAGTTTTTAAACTCACTAACAAACATCTTTGCTAGGCCCTCCCAAATTACATCATTTTGATACTTAGGTTTTCCCAGTATACACATTACATCATTTTAACTCTTAGTCTGGAGTTCCCAGGCCAATAAACTGCATTATTTAGCAATCTAACACCTTCTCTGGAAACTACAACAATAAAAGACATTTCACATGTACACTCTAGCAATTATTCCTTAATTTAAAACAATAGAAAGAATGTGTTCAGCCAGCCGCTTCAGCACCACTATTTAGATAATTTTAACTGCAAATGACATTTGAAATGCTTGGCTTAGTTTTCCTTACAGCAGATGGCAATGTTGCAACAATCTTGAAGTTCACATTTTACAGTGTTTTCTTTCATTTAAGAACACAAGCCTGTGTTTTACATTTATATATACAAATGATAGAATTATGTATCAAATTCTATTTGGCTAGGTTGGCAGCCTTGGTCCATCTTCCCCCAATCTTCACACCTACCTTCAACTACCCTACTATTGATGCTAATCTTTGCCATGTTAACTAGTCAGGAAACATACGTAAGACTCTTTATGTATCCTGATATATCCTAATATAGCTTATACTGTATAATAAACTTAAACTGTTATTTCATGCAGAACTGTATCTCAATATATGTTATTTCAATGTATGTAATTATGTCATGTATAGCTGCATCTCAATGCATGTTTACTATGTGCTAATGTTGTTTGTGTGTCTTATTTTGTTATATGTACGTCTAGTTACTTGTCATCTGGAGCTTTTCTCCCCGGGCCTCCAATGAAAATGGACATGTATCCAGTCGGACTTTCTAAGTTAACAAATACAAAAATAAATAAATAAATAAATACATATATGCCATATATACTGTAGTCTTTAACCAAAAACACACCTAGCCCTCACCAATGCTTTACTTCAAATACCCGTAAATTCTAAAATATCTCCTAATGTTCCTCTACATTTAAAACCAAACCAATCTAACAGCACTACTCACCCATCATTCACAACACCATGCTCAACCTCCACAACAACCTGCTCCAGAATTCCCAAGGTTAGTCACTGATGCCATAACCTGCCCAGTAAACATCCTAATCAGTCAATCTATACAGAAAGAACATGTTCCCTCTGTCTAGAAAAGATCTCATAACATCCTCCGCATAGAAGAGGAAAATCAAATGATGTATCAAATTTCCAGTCCATTGCCATAATGTCCTTTCTTTCCAAAGTCTTAAAAAAATGTATCTATAAGCAACTTCTCCAATATCTCTTTCAAAACCACCTCCTTATATCTTATCAACATGACTATCAACCCATGCACTTCCTTTCTTCAAAGACACTATAAATAAAGGGATTCAGACAATCTTGTCTCCTCTTTATTCCTTGATCTTTCTAAAGTCTTTAATACAGTCTCTCATACTAAACTCCTACTACAACTATGCTCCCTTGTAACCCCCACCATCAATTGGTTCAATAGTTGCTTATCTATTAGACAACAATGTGTAGAATGGCAAAGCTCTCTCTCCATATATGCCCAATCTTACAGGAATCCCCAAAGATTCCATTCTTGGACCCCTACTTTTCAATATTTTCATCAATAACTTGTACATTGTCTCTTGTCAAGTCTCTCTAATCCAATATGCTGATGACTCTGCACGTATATGCACATCTAATAACCTCTTACATAGCCAACAAATAGTACAAGAATCATTCTCCTCCATTGAGACATGCCTTACCAATGACAACCCTCTATTAAACCCTAATAAAACCAACCTCCTCCTATTCACCCCAAAAACACACAGTCAAAAAACTACCCAATTTAAAATGTTTTCCCTTAATAACACAAAAATTGAAGTTGCCTCCCATACAAATTACTGTTCATGATAAAAGATGATAAAATCAAATTTGAACTTCACATTTACAATAGTATCAGAAACTAGTAATGCTTTATGCTATAACAAAATAGCTAAATTTGCAACAAAACCTCCTACCTCACACACCACTGCTAATCAGTTAAAACTCTAAAGTGGCTTGAACATCCTAATCATGTAACCATGCAATACTTAAAATTGTATATAAGGAATCAGCCTTTATTAGCTCTTGGCTACCTGTCACTCAGACCTTGGTCAGAAGACAAACAGCTCTTCTCTGTTCATGAACAGAGGCAAAACCTCTACTTCTTCTCCATAGACAAAACTTGAAACTTTCTATCTTTGATCATCAGAACAAACTCTATCTTTTATGTTTTTAAACATACTTTGAAAGTGTTCCTTTTTAACTCCTGCCTCTGCTGTTACTCTAACTCAGTATATACCCTTCCTACCATAAAATTCTCCTTTCCTTACATATTTCTTCTCTCCATCTCTACTCTGTCATTCTTATCTTACTGAGTTATAACAACTATTTTGTCGTAAAATCTAGTTCTTCCCGAAGCTGAACTACTTTCTGATCTTTCCGGTATCTGTTTAACACTGCTGAAGTTTTACCTAATTTCTGATGATCTACTTTCACTAACATCTCCTATCCCTCTCCTTTATTTCCAACTCACTATTCATATAGAAATTTATTTTGCTGCTGTATAATATTTGCAAGCACAGATGTTTTATTACTATATTATGTATAATGTAAAATGTCTATATGAGTTTGTAATGTAAAAAGTCTTTTTGCAATAATTTTGTAATGTATACTATTTGTAGAATGATTTCTGTGATGTAACCTGGAGCTTTTCTCACCTGGCCTCTGCTGAAAATGGGTTCCCTGTGGGGCTAATCAGATTTTCCCGATGAGAATAATGACAATAAGTAAATAAATAATATAGGCCTAACCTACTCAGCTTATCATTCCTAAGACTTACCCCAAAGTCAGTCTTCAGATTGAGTGGCAACCTATATTAGAATCTGTCAACAACTCTGTGTCCAAATCACACTTACAGCCCTTTGTATTCTGAGCCTTAGATGCATTTCATCTTCTCAGAAGCAAATATAACCATTTAATAATAACTGGTTTATACATTCCACTAAAGCAACCCCTTTTGCTAACTAATGATATTTTAGCATGGGCATCTGATAATTGTTGCAGAGAGGCCATTTGTGGGTGATTTAAACTTCAAATGATCCCCGAACATTTCTGCCTTTGAGCAGATAGTGTTGCATGAGTAAATGAAGCAAATATATTTGCCTATTAGAGTTCATAGAATGATAGGCAGAAAGAGTGCCTGGACTGGATTGTACCATCACATCCAATTATCATAACCACATTTGGTTTTAAAGCACACTTTCTTTGAGAGTGCCAGGTATTCTTTACAGTGCTGAATTACATTGAACTCAGACATTACACATAACTACATCTAAACAAGATGTCTTTAAGACTCAGTTCTACAATGATTACGCTGCAAATAATAAATATCATTCGGTCCTTTTTAGGAGTCATTGTACTATAGATTATACAGTACCTCTATTCAGAGTTGTTATACTGATTTAATAAATAATGCAGCTTATATAAAACCTTACAGTGTATGAAGGACAAATTTTTCATTGAGAGTTGGTGAGTTATCATATAAAATGATCTCTTGTGACAAAACTTGGTTGGTCTCAGTACCTTAAAATTGGAAACCTTTCTTCACGGAATTCATACACAGCACTACACAATCAGTGCAAGGATCTTGTCACATCAGTACCTGCAATTAGTTATTGACAAGATAGGATATGTGCACACCATCTGTGGTCTTTTGGAAAGAGGTACATTCCTCAGGCTGGACAAACAAGTAATGCACACCTCCCTCCTTATTTTATTCTAGAAATGGGGTGGTCACTGACTTATCCAGAACTGAGTTCTAAACAACACTGCCAACGTTCCTCACTTTAGCAGAATACAGCTCCCCTGAGTCAACTTATTCAACAAAACTTCAATTCCTTCCCCACAGGATAAATGCCGTAGAAGTCTGGAAAAGTAGAGTTAGGGTGACAGCTGAAGATGCTTGTGAGAGTGATGCACTGCTTCCCAGGTTCAAAAAGATGATCTCTTATTCCTGAGATATTTCTCGGAGGATTCGAATAAACAGAAGAAGGAATAATTCCTGTTTAATTTCTCCAAGTCTTTTGGTTTTCTAATATCATGATGGGAATGGATCCTGCATTGCAAAAAGGTTATGCATTGTTGCAAGTTATCACACTTTAGATATATATATTTCCAAGCTAAACACCTTTTCAAAAAACATTGTCAGGATTATTCACTATTAGTTGATGGACATTACTCACTCAGCTTAATCCTGCTAGGCAAGCTCATTAGATTCAGCCTGAATACAGGTCAAGACAGCCATTTTCCTTCACTTGTCCAAAATCTTGGATATCACTCCTCAAAATGCTCTATTTTAAAGGCTTGGTACCCAGCGTGAGTAAATGTATATTAAACTGCCTTAAAAAGTAATTGTTTAGAAGAAGCCATAACAGATTTCGGTAAGTCCAGTTCAAAATTTTGCAGCAGGTTTCCTTATAATATACATGATCTTATCAGCAAGAAAGTATTTATTGCCAAGGTTCATAATCAGCTCCTGAAAAAGAATAAATGTTGAACTGCACAGGAATACCCTTTTTCACAATCTAGTTTTGTCTCAAACAAACTAACAAACTTACCAGTAGATCTCCATTTACTATTATGAATTTGCTGCATTATTTTATTACAACTAGGAAAAAACAGGATACCTTCAAATACTTTACAACCACAATGAGTATGCACAGTTCAAAGTAACCTCAACAGAAGAGGTCTTTTTATTGAAAGAATTCATACCAGTAAGTTAGCAGCTGAAGTAGAAAACAATCGATTTTCCAGTATGTACACAATTATATTTTATTATGGATCCTACTTTTCTAAATTAAACTGGAACTGAAAAAGAATGTACATTAAGATGCATAATAAAATGGATTTGTATGCTACATATAGCTACTTCATCCTCCCCCCATTCTTTTTTTTTTTTACTTTAAACAAATATATCAGTTTTACACTTCTTTTCACATGACACCACTTCATTATTCTCACAGGTCTTTCTCTCAAGGTTAAAGTAAAAGAAAAAAATCCCCACAGCCAGTTTGTGACTGTTTTTAATTTGAACCTTGATTACTAACTTGATTCGAGAAGACACCTCTAGGTAAAATCATTTGTTTTTATATGCAGAGATTAACCATGCACACAGCCTGTTTCCTGAAGGATGATGAATGTTGTATCATGTAGGACTAAAGAGTGCAAATCTCCTCGCCATATATATTTTATATATATATATATATATATATATATATATATATATATATAGGGTCTATATTAGATCACTAAACGCTTAAAAAAGTGAACGTGATTAATCAACCCTATGTAAGCAAAAGCTTACAATGTCATAGTGTCAGAACAGAGATTTTTTTCCAAGGGAAAAAAAATGCAGTTTCATCAACAACAACAAAAAAAAAAAAATTTTCAAACATTAGGGTGACCCCCCCCCCACTTAAGTATACCAACTCCGAGACCGCACTACAGTGCCAAAAATGACAAAGTACCGAATCGGCTAAGCGGATTCTTTCCCAAGCAAAGAATTTGCTTAACAGATGCTTCGATATTTTGCGTTGCAGGCTTTTATGTTCGACCAAGATGCATTTGAAAGAATGTGTCTTTGGTCTTGTAATATAGACCCTATATATGTATGTGTGTGTGTGTGTGTGTGTGTGTGTGTGTGTGTGTGTGTGTGTGTGTGTGTGTGTGTGTGTGTGTGTGTGTGTATATATATATATATATATATATATATATATATATATACACACACATATATATATATATTTATGTATAATAAATATGTATGTGTGTGTATATATATATATATATATATATATATATATATATATATATATATATATATATATATATATATATATATGGGTCTACTTTGTTTCACTTAAAACACACTTTACTGAAACTCATTTCACTGAAAATCAATTGCCTGAGCACAATTCACTGAAAGCTCACTTCAATGAAAACTCATTTGATGGAAACTCATTTAGTTGAAAGATATATGCCTTGTTCCCTACTGTAGTGCGAGCCTGGAGTTAGCATATATAATAAAGGGGGTGTTGGGGCCCTTAGCCACCCATCTATTTTAAACATTGGAAACCATAGATATGGATAATTACAAGTTGAATGAATAACTCTTTCCAGAAGATAATATATAACCAAACTATGTGGGGGACTACACCCCCCAATGTGGAGGGTTGTGCCCCCCACACCCCCCTTACTATATATACTAACTTCAGGATCACACTACAGGGGGAACAGGGCATATACCTTTCAACGAAATGAGTTTTCAGTGAAATGAAGTAGACCCATTTATATATATATATATATATATATATATATATATATATATATATATATATATTTATTTGGATCTAAGTCAGACGAACGAAAGTTCACTTACCTTGAATTTCATTTACTCAAGAAGACAATACCAAATGTTCAGTTTAAAGAATGTTCAGACCAGCAGAATTTTAATCTGGGAAAGAGGCAGTTGGCCAGTTTAAAAAAAAAACAGTGAAGCATATCAAACCTAACCAACTGAGCGGCTTTGCCCCCCAAACCTTCCCTAACTAAATATACCAGCTCTGTGATCATACCATAAAGGACACATTTCCCCATGTTGGGCAAATGCCTCTTTTCTCAGACTAAAATTCTGGATGATGTGAACGCTCCTTGAATTAAATGTTAGGTGTTGTCATCTTGAGTAAGAAATATTCGATTAAGTGGAATTTTGATCTACTCAAGTAGACCCATATATCTGTGTGTGTATGTTTGTGTGTGTGTGAAGAATGCACAGATTCTTAAAAGCACTATTTTATGTAGTTAAAATCTGACTTTTCTTTATAT
Source organism: Protopterus annectens (assembly GCF_019279795.1). Lineage (NCBI taxonomy): Eukaryota > Metazoa > Chordata > Ceratodontiformes > Protopteridae > Protopterus > Protopterus annectens. Next base: position 1,336,603,302 of record NC_056726.1, read on the forward strand.
TGTCAGTGGGCTTCCCACAGTAATAAAACGGGTTACAACTGCAACTTCTCCATAGGCCAATTAACATGTAATTCACATAATGCTAAGATTACACCATCTGTTTTCACTTTCTGTTCCGCTTAAATCTCCAAGGACTGAAGCCTTTTTATATACTCAGGATTTTTCTGTTCAAGCAAAAAATATGTTATTTTACTGAAAATCAAGTTATGATATGAGGTATTTGATTATATTTCTATAGATTATTTTCCTCCATACATACTATTTTTTAGAAATGCATTAGATATTTTAGATATTAGCAAATTATCTTCCACAAAGTTATTTTTCTTTTGGTATGAATTTTTAAAGCATGTTTTGATATTTGTATTTGGGAGTGGTTCTAGATGTGGTTCTCCTTTTCAAATGATAAGAAAGTAAACTTCAGCACTAATAAACTTTGGCATTTCTAGGCAGTGCAGCACAGCCTCTTTAAAATAAGTTTGTTGTGAGAATTAAGTCTGGGATTATGGTTTAAGTAAATCTGGATCTTGGTAAAAGGAGACCACACAGGCTGATTTGGCAGTTTCAACCATGATTGACATAGTGGTGAGAAAGACTGGATATAGTCAAGCAAAATATTTCCATGACTTGTTTCACTGCAGTCTTTAAATGATTTTAATTAGGGACAAGTCTAAGTGGATTTATGCAAAATATTATTTATGTATGTGAATGCCATAACTTTTGGAAAATAACCACAGAGATGTGGTTAGTCAGAACTATGTGAGAACAAACATGACTGATGCTAAAATAGGAACAGCCCATGGGTAATATTATATTTATCTGGAGATGACATCAATCAAATTATCTTGTTTAACTTTTAAAATTAAACACAAAAAGTGGCAGCTGAAATGGCATGCCTTTCCCAGCTTGGCTATATGTCTAACACACTGCTGTTATTAATTTATAATTTTAAATTTATATTTCACATATACCATGCTGTCAAACATTTGTAGAATGCTGTAAGCATTGCATATAGAGAGTATCAAGAGATTATGTCAAATATATTGATTTATTTGAACTCACGATATATAGAATACACACTGATTTCAATACTTTTTATAGATGAATATTAGTTTTGGATAATCATTGCCTATGTTAGAACTACTAGACTGAAGTATTTAATAAAGCTGTATTAGTTATTTTTCCTGACTCTGCATCCCAAATGAAACAACTGGAAAACAACCTAAATCTTTGGTTTGGCATGATACTAACCTTTGATAATATGTGTATGTGTAGGCAATAACTTAATGCCATTATTAATTTGTTGAGTTTTTGTCTGCTTTTAAAGCATGCAGAACAAAAATGCCGACTTCCTGATGTGGCATGACAAAGCTGTCTAAGGGAAGAGAAACATGATGTTCAGTAACAGTTTGTAAGGTATGGCAACATCATGCATATAATTAAAGAGGCCACTGATGGACAGATTGTTCAAGATTGATGCAACCCTCCAAAAGGTGCCAAATTTAGCGCAAAATATATGCTGAGCTATGTAATGTGGTAGAAATATGCACTACACAATTAAAACATCAGTGTACAGCAGCTGCTGAGTAGTAGAGAAATCAGAGAAGCTTGATAGGTTTAAAGCAACAGTACTTAACATGTAGCAATGCAAGTACAAAAATGTTAATTAAGCAACAACAAGTTGAGTCATACTTTGTAGTTCTGCAGATTCTGTTGGAATTCACGGGATATTTTAATGTTTTAAAATGTGCTTGTTTTCTTCTGTCAATGTGGCCTTTATGACATTGCATTGCATTCCTGCAGTAAGTATATAGAGCATAAATAAACAACAGTAAAAGTTTGACTGTGTTTGCACTTTTTGTACTTTTGTGGATTCAGTCTTTATTTATTTAAATTTGTTTACCTGTGTAGAACACTGATCAAACAATGAAACAGACTCAGTCTGAGTTACATTATAATGTAACAAAACAATGTACAGTGTATGCAAATAACAGTGGTTACATTTATGAATAAGCACAGAAAATCTGACAAACAATATACACATAGATCTAACAAAGCATACATAGAAGATAATCCCCCCCAAATTGTAGTGATGTAACCATATTGCCAGCATCGTATTAAATGTTTATCAAAAAATTGTAGTTGGTAATCTGATTTGTGGGGTGAACACATTTAATGCACACTCCCAGAACTGGATCCAGCACTAAGCAACCTTGGCAGTTGCCTATGGCCCAGTGACTTGGGGGCCCACTGGAAGGGGGCTGCCACAAAACTTGCATTTCTTCTTTAAGAATGCATGCAGAGTGTCTGTGGGTGTATCGTACTAAGGAATGGAGCAAGGAGGGATTTATATAGAGAATTAACAGATTATGAACATGGGGAATGGAACAGATTACATGTCAGTGAACATGGAGAATTAAGTGTGTGTTTGTGTAAAATGTCCCAGTTAGGGATGGCAGGTTTGTTAACTTACTCAGGCGCAAACCCTGTACCTAGATCACAGGAGACTACAACCTGAATCCTCTACACCAAGTACCAACCTGTCATCAGCCAGCACATTTTTAAGGACTGTTGGGTTTCAGTGCATTTTTACAGAATGTTGAGTTCTAGTACATTTTCAAGGACTGTTGAGTTTCTGTGAATTTTCAAAGAATGTTGAGTTTCTGTGCGTTTTCAAAGAATGTTGAGTTTCAGTGTATTTTTAAGGACTGCTGAGTTTCAGTGCATTTTCAAGGACTGCTGAGTTTCTGTGAATTTTCAAAGAATGTAGAGTTTCTGTGCATTTTCAAAGAATGTTGAGTTTCAGTGCATTTTAAGGACTGTTAAATTTCTGTATATTTTAAAAAATGTTGAGTTTCTTTAAATTTTCAAGGAATGTTGAGTTTCAAGGGAAGAAAAGTTTACTGTTGTTCATGCTGTCCATTTTCAATGTGTAACTGCTTCATTAAGTAAATGGCCATCATTTAGTAGTAGTAGCAGCACAACAGGAAGCATCCCTGGCTTTAGTGCAGAAGGATGTGAGTTTTACTCCCCCACCATATAGGTGGAGTGCTGATCTTGCAGTGTTGTTTAAAGGGAGGGGATATTACCCTCTTTTGGATGAAATGCCTAGTAAGTATGAATCTTTTGCCAGTTTGGCAGCCATTCCCTGTTACAATATTTTCAGCTTACCATTTTTAAATGTAATATGGACAATTTATTCTTCAAGGGCAGCAGATACTGAATTTGTACATGAAACATGGAAATGTTAAGTTGTTTACCAGCAGTGGTCTCTTTTAGTTATAAATCTCTTTAATGTAAAATTATTCAGATGACTTTTACTTCTGCAGAGACTGTGTATATTGCAAACAGCCCAAAAATAAACTTAATCCACCACTGGCCAGATGCATTTTCTTTGAATGTGAGTTTCAGTGCATTTTCAATGAATGAGAGTTTCAAGGGCAGAGAAGCTTTCTGTTCATGCTAAGTCTGTTTTCATTGTGAAACTGTATTGTTTTGTTTAGCAAATGGCTATTAGCGTTTGTGCTATAAAATCTGAAATAAAAATGTCAAATATCTGTAATCACTGTAGAAGTAGTAAAGAAGAAAATAGAATGCACACTGACACGTTTGAACGGTGTTTATGGTAACTGGGGAGAACTAGCCAGGTAATGGGACACTAGAATAGCTGGGGGTGCTACCGGGGCAGGTGGACATTGCTATGGGGGAGCCTTGATTCATTATTCTGTCTAGGGTCCCATTTGACCATGATCCATCTCTGTATATACCCCAGGAAGTGGGAGAGATAGGACAGTATAAGTTGGGTGAAGGTAAAGAAGAGGGACTCACCTGATGGAAGAAGGTAAAGGAAGGACAGTAGGAGGGGCAGAGGGGCATGTGTATTTTTTAGTGGGAATAGTCCCCTCTTTATTTTTAATCAAAGAAGGATTGGTAAATTATTAGAAAATGGAACAGGAGAAAAGAGTTGGTAATAAACATATAACAAAAAAGATACCACAGAACAGACAAAGGTGGGTACCATACAAAATGGGTAGGATGTGGGACACAGACAATACTCTTAAATGCACTTATAGACTGCACAGGAGGGGTTACAGAGATAATAGACATGGTAAGGATGCAGCATATGCATGGTTTACCAAGCTAAAATACATAAAAATGCACCAATACACACAATAGAATCACTGTGATGTTGTCAGCTGTGCGTCATCCTTGCAAATAAGATCAGGAATGATTTTCTGAGTATGACTGGAAGCAATATCAATTCAAAATGGGCAACACAGCACAGCAGAGACCCACATATATCTGTAATCATGCCCTTGGTTGTCATCTCTAGACATATCCACAAATTAGTAATCCACAGGTCTTGGAGAACACACAAATGTAGGATCACAAAAGTAGAAGTTAGGATAAAACCACCAGCCATGCAATAATATTTTAAATGTCAGTTCACTAAGCCATGGGAATCCTGTACTTCATAGAAAAAAAATGGCTGTGTTACCATCAAGTAAGCAACAACACTTTACTGAAGCTTAGGAGACATTTCACATCCTAGGCACAGGAAACATCACATTCCTGCTACCCTAATGACAGAGGACAAGTTTGTCATGAGAAAATAACTGTCATAAGTGCAGCAGGTATGACATGCTCATTCTTGATATCTTGCAAATGTGTGTTCTACAACAGCACAGACAATGGTAGGTTACTGCACATTAAGTTCATGGTGATATGGGCAAACATTGGCCACAGCATTGTAGCAAAACATCATGTCCATCTGTGGTACTATGTGTAGAGCCACTATTGTGAGGTGATAAATGTAAAGAGGTACAACATGCACTCAAAATATAGTTGTAGTGTAACTTATGCACAATGTACAGAAATCTCTGGAAGTGTATCAGAATAATCTCACAGGCACAACAGATGCGCATGACAGTGAACACACATTTAGTAGGACTACAGCTCAAAAGTGATCAATGTAGACATCTCAGATCTGGTCACTCAGTTCTTCAACTGTACATGGTGGAAGTCATCTTTGACAATCCACAGGGATAGCAGTGCCCAACACTCCTGACCTCTCATTGCTGTCCTCCTCATCATGGTGTCCATCCTTATCCTAGGACTTGGATTCTGCAGGCAGTGGGCACACTCATCATCTGCATCATCATTTCCTGAATGGGGGGAGCTGGTTCATGTTTGGAGTCTATAACATGACATAAGAAATTGGAAAAAAATGTATCACATTTTCTTTCATTCCCATGTACATATGCTGTATACAAAATCAAGGAAAGTCCACAATCAACACTATTAATCATATATAAGCCTCATAGATGTTATAAAGCTATGTACACAACCATCAAATCCCATGTTGTAGTGACATTCAACAATCAGCATCCTCATTGCACACAGGTATGTGGGGATGCTGCATGTCATGATGAATAAGATGTGTGGATAATTTTACATTACTGTAACATAAAATATGCAGCCAAAGTTGACAAAGTTGCTGCCTCCTAGTCATATATCAGCATCCACATACAGCACTGCAGAAAAGCACATGCACAAGAGGTGTGATAGTATCTGTATCCAGGCCACATTTCCACGCAAAATGTGTTGCTTCATGTGAGTAATCCATGTAGTGGATATCGAACCTCCATTCTGTCATTTAATCAAGTATGTAGCCTGCAAATAGTGCATACTTCAGTGATGTGTAATGACATGACCATAACATTCTTATATTATGTGGAGAGCATGCATAATAAGAACATTTGTCATGATGACACATATGCTGAATACATCAAGAGTACTTACATGTTTTTTTTTTCAAATGCTGTTCAGGAATTAAGTCAATGGAATTCAGTTCTGTTGATTGGAGAGGACTTCAATATGGCCCTAGGCCATCAAATAGAACATGTAAGAATGCAGAAAAGTCAGCCAAAGTGCTTAGGGCTACATGAGACTTCATTAAGGACTGTAAACTTATTGAGTGCTGGAAATCCTTTCATCTCAAGATTAATTTAACTCATTAATACCTATGTAGTGTGGAATATCACAACTCTAGCAGCCTACACACATTTTCCATTTGAGAACATTTTCTAAAAATTAACTTTGAAAGCATAATATAAACAAATGTAAATATATTGTGAACAATAAAAGCTATTAAAACTGTACAAATAGCAATGCTATCAGTAAGAAGTATTCTTTACAGTGATAATAGTGCATTCATAGTATTTTCCATAAATGCTGCAATATATTATAATGCACCGAAACCCCAATTATATTTTTTCTAAACTTCAACAAACACATTTTCATATCTTGAAAACTGTACAACTAAGACATATATTGTTAGAATATTTTTGTTAACTGACATAAGATTTCACATGCTAACAAGAAATTCCTCTGTAAGTACATGTCTAATGAGATATTTACAGAAATATGAAAATATATGTTTAATTATATAATTAGCAATATAAATAATACTGTATTTCTCTCAAAATGTGCAACTTATAGTGCAACTATCTTTTTCTTCAACAACATCTAAGGTTTCACCTAATGTCATACAGTAGTTTTAAGTTACTTGGTTTTCAATGTATAGCACATATGGAAATATTGCTTGTTTTCATAACTACTAACAAACAATTAATAATATTTCCAGTATAGTGTAAGATAAACCAGCATTGACAGTCCTGCCTTCCACACTGGTGTTTCACACTACATACCTCAATAAAGTGTAGGTCTTTCAGTTATGAAAATATGAACATTAATATTAAAATATGAATTATAAATGGAAAACAAAGATGAATGTCTCCACTGCAGGACATCATAGACTAAAATCTTAGTGCCATTTTGTTAATAACACCTTGCACTTTCTGATACTGCCTATTATTAACTGGCAAGTCATTTAGATAAAAAATAAGGTGCAACAAAGTTCTGGACACCAAAAGGAGGTATGGGTGTGAACTGGAAGTATACAAAAAGAAGTTACAGGCTTCAGTGAGTTCATGTATATAGCTCCGGCATCAAGTTATGCTAGCAGAGCTGATTATTTTTTTTATGAGCGTAGTAAGGCTAAACAGTTGAACTAGAGTGAGTGTAAGACAGCTGCTCTGTCTGATCATTCATTACTATGGGCAGAACTGGGTATGGTTGGCAATTGGATTTATAAACCACCTTGGAGATTTAATATATCCTTACTGCAAGGAAACTATACCAACAACACAATAAGGGCATTCATTTCATCATTCTGGGAAGATGGCACAGTATAGTATGTTACCTGGCCATTTTCATGCACAAGGTATAAAATGGACACGTCAGTTTGCTTGAGTATTAATGAACAAAATCAGAGCATATAAATCAACAGCATTAGAAATTTTTAATAATAGAGTAACACAGTTTGAAGCAGATTACATGCAGATAGAAGGTAGATCTAAAGTTATGAAAGAACAGATCATGGGTTTGAGAAAAGAATTTAGAGACACTCAGTTTAATTCCACAGATAGGGGTATAACAGAATCCACACTTCTAGCATATAAACTTAAAACCGGAGAAGAGAAATGCAAATACTTGCCCTGAGAGCTGGTTCTGGATGCCTATAGACAACCCTCACATTATAAACCAAATCATGGTTGATACATTTATAAAACTGTTTCAGAATAAATTTGCTGTTAATCCAGAGGATAGGTCCAATTTATTTCTTGTGGAACTTTGCTTTCACAGGTGACAGACTCATTGAAAGCATAGCTTAATAAACATATGACACTAGATGAAATGAAGCAATCCATACTAAGTACACCAAAGTGGAAAGTGACTGGGCTTGACTGGTTACCTGCTGAGTCTTACTTTCAACATGTCCATGTGTTTGGCCCAGTCTTAACAACTTATTTTTATGAAATGAGAAAGCTGACAGACTTCATTTTTAAAAACAAAAAATAAAACCAAAGAAATCAAGCTGCTTTAATAAAATCCTGGGACAATTCCACAATAAATAATTCCAGTAAGCACTTTCATCTGTAATAAGACTTCTTCAGATTAGAAGTTAACATTCAAAAACACACATTTAAATACTTTAAAAGTCACATGACCACATACATAGTGTTTAACCCTTTATGTTTAAGATACATAAAATCTTCTGTATTGTTCAGACCAGGGGGATAGCAAGCATTGAGTCAAACCTGTCAACTATATTCCAGCCACCCCAAGTCATCTTCTGAATTAAATGAATTTTCTACATTTTTTAAACTGTCCACTGCAAGGAATTTAAAGTTAACTGTGCATGAACCATGTTTGTAATGCTTTCTCAGGGCATTCCTTTCATCCCCAATAGAAACTGCATATTTATGTTCATATATTCTTTTGTACAATTCTCTTGTAGGTCTTCCTACATAAAAACATTTACATTCTAAGCAAAAAGTGACATAAATTACATACTTAGATTTGCATGAAAATACCCCATTGACAGTTAATTTGACATTATTCAGAGTACTTTCTATTTTTTTCTGTGAACAAATAGTTACACATATTACAGTTGCAACACTTAACCATTCCATTTCTATCTAACCTGACTTTAGGTATAGTCAACTTACTTTGAAAGAAGTTTTTGAAACTTTTCCCTCCTTTTTGGGTAAAAAGAGGTTTATGCCCTATAGTTTCTAGCAACTTAGTTTGTCCCCCAAACAATTTCCAAATATTTATTATTTCTTTCATTCTCCCTGAGTCCAAACTATTCACAATAGGCATTCTCACTGTTTTTATTTTTATTTACTCTACCTTCTTTTCTGTTTCTTGTGCCTCTCTGAGTTGTAATGGCTCCTTCATTTTAAATCAAGAAGGGACAGCAAGTACATCTATTGTAAGACAAAGTACTATGAAAAACTATAAACCATGAGAGGTATTTCCAATTAATTTATTGCATTTTGAGCCAAAACACATTCTTTGCAACACACTGATGAGGTCATTCTTTCAAATGTGCACTAACTCACTACTGTAATCAGATTTCTTCTGTTGTGTTTGCTGTTGATATTGTGTACTACAGATTGTGGAACTAGATAGGTATGTGGTTCAAATCCAACAGTGTGGAAATTGTATGTGTCTGTCTAGTGCTAGGTAGATATGGCTTCAACAACAACTGAGATTTGCATTGGAAGAGGGTTCTCCCATCAATTTCTGATCCTTTTAACACAAGCAATTCTTATGCTACACACTGGTGAGGGAATATTTTCAAATGTGCTTGATTTCACACTTGCGTTACTTCTCCTGTAGTGTTTGCAGTTGATACTATTTTCTAGATAGGTAAGTGGTTTGAATCCAGCAGTGACTGACTACTCGAGTGTGTGTGTGTGTGTGTGTGTGTGTGTGTGTGTGTGTGTGTGTGTGTGTGTATCTCTTGTTCTAGTTAGGAAGTGCTTCACATGCAGATATGATAATTAGCTTTACAGTAGGAGTAGGCTCTCCCACCACGTTTAGCACATACATCACCCTAGCAAAACAGTGGTGATGTATTCCTTTCAAATGTTTACTATCTGATACTTGTAACCAATCTAATTGTGTGGTTAATTGTGATTTATGCACTTTCATCAAGCATGTGATCATAGTTAGGTAGTCAGTTCAAACCCAGACATTAATCCATAGACTCAGTTGTGTTAGTTCATGTGTGCATATGAATGTACATGGATGTAGGAATTGCTTCAACCAAAGATTTCTTGTGCAGATTTATAGCTAGAGAGGACTGTTTCACTACTTTCTGTTCATTTTAGTACAGACAACTGTTTTTTAAATACTGATGATCCCATTTGTTGAAATGTAATTAATCTCAACCCTGTATTAAGCCTTCTACTCTGGCATCAGGAAAGGATATAATGTTTTGCAGCTTGTGGGTCTAAGTAAGGCATTGGTTTGAATCCAGCATTATCTATGTATTCTCAACATGTGTGCTTATACAGTCACAGGGATGACTGGATTATGTAACACATGGTTGGGTATACCTGCCATAATGCAAGATTTTGTGACAAAGAAAGAGATGACACCCCTTTTTCAAACAGTTTAAAGCCACATATATGCCTTGCAGCCCTATGATGATGTAATGCTTTCAAATATATCCTGTCACACACTTCTAGTAAGACTTCACCTGTGGCACGTGCAGTCAATACAGTATCCTATAGCTTGTGTACTTAGGTAGGTGTTCAAAATCTGCAGTAACCAATTACTATGAGTGTGTTTGGCTCTTGTGCTAGGCATGAATGACATCCACCACAGTTGTAATGTGCACATTTATAATGGCAAGGGCTCCTGCATTACTTTTAGCTCAAACAACTGATTTGCACCAGAATGATGATGTCATGTCTTCTATTCTGTCTCACAGTGCTGGTATGACTTCACGTGGTATATGCATTTAATACACAGTTCTGGAGACCATGGATTTGCATAGACAGTTGCTCAAATCCAGCAAAGGACTAAATAATGTGATTGCAGTGATATGACACAGTGACACATATAACATTGCATCAAGTTTTTTTTCTTTCCCTTTTAGTTTTACCAAAGCCCTTTCAACACATTGGGGATTTCATGCCAGTCAGTTAAGTGCTCTGTAATGCTTGTGGTGCAATTTCCCCTGTGGCACATGCAGTTAGTACTGAGTTGTCCTTACAAATGAGCACCCAGGTAGGCATAGGTTCTAATCTTGGAATATATGCGTGCAGACAAATATGGACATACAACAGTGGCTTACCCAACAAACAGTGATATGGCTAACTCACATCTGTGTGACAAGTAGCATTGCTACATCCTTTTGATCCCTCAGAATAATTTGTATTGTATAAATGACCATCAAAAGACTTTCTTAGTTCACACCTTTAAGTGTGTTCTGTGTGACACCCACCATTACAATCTCCTGTGACAGATGCAGTTATTGCACAACTGTGTAAAGTGGGGAGCATAATATGCAGGGAGTTGAATCTGCTGATGTCTGTCTATTGACAATTGTGAGAGACAGAAGTGACTTAGCCAAAGACTGCAGATATGGCACAGTAAGAAGGCCTCATTTTTAGGTCCCAGACTCCAAATTAGGGGAACCATGTTCATTCCAATAGAATGCAGAAGTCATCCCTTCAAGTATGTTCTCAAGACACATCAAATATGCATCTTTCTGTGATGTCAGTGGTTGCTACACCTCACTCTGAGGTCTGACCTCAAGTATGTGTTCAAGTTTGGCAAGATGTATTACTGAATATATCAGTGAATTTCACAGCCATTATTTAGTTACCCAAAAATACTGATTTGCAGTGCATGATTTAATGCAAACATTTACTTATACATTTTAATATTTTGTTCACAATATAGTACTTTAAGGAAAATGAGGCTTATAAACCATTTTTGATGTGTGCCATGCCAGAAAATTGGCCCAAAGTATGTGTGGGCCTGTGTTATGATACTTTCTTGTGGTTTTGTTTTGGGTGGTTGATATTTTTGTCGTCTTCACTGCAGGGCTGGTATTAGCAAGTAAGGCATGGGTTTGAATCCAGCATTATCTGTGTATTCTCAACATGTGTGCTTATACAGTAACAGGGATGATTGGATTATGTAACACATGGTTGGGTATACCTGCCATAATGCAAGATTTTGTGATAAAGAAAGAGATGACACCCCTTTTTCAAACAGTTTAAAGCCACACATATGCCTTGCAGCCCTATGAAGATGTAATGCCTTCAAATATATCCTGTCACACACTTCTAGTAAGACTTCACCTGTGGCACATGCAGTCAATACAGTATCCTATAGCTTGTGTACTTAGGTAGGTGTTCAAAATCTGCAGAAACTGATTACTATGAGTGTGTTTGGCTCTTCTGCTAGGCATGAATGACATCCACCACAGCTGTAATGTGCACATTTATAATAGCAAGGGCTCCTGCATTACTTTTAGCTCAAACAACTGATTTGCACCAAAGTGATGATGTCATGTCTTCAAATATATTCTGTCTCACAGTGCTGGTATGACTTCACATGTGGTATATGCATTTAATGCACAGTTCTGGAGACCATGGATTTGCATAGACAGTTGCTCAAATCCAGCAAAAGACTAAATAATGTGATTGCAGTGATATGACACAGTGACACATACAACATTGCATCAAGTTTTTTTTCTTTCCCTTTTAGTTTTACCAAAGCCCTTTCAACACATTGGGGATTTCATGCCAGTCATCAGTCAGGCAAGTGCTCTGTAATGCTTGTGGTGCAATTTCCCCTGTGGCACATTTGTCCTTACAAATGAGCACCCAGGGAGGCATAGGTTCTAATCTTGGAATATATGTGTGCAGACAAATATGGACATACAACAGTGGCTTACCCAACAAACAGTGATATGGCTAACTCACATCTGTGTGACAAGTAGCATTGCTACATCTTTTTGATCCCTCAGAATAATTTGTATTGTATAAATGACCATCAAAAGACTTTCTTAGTTCACACCTTTAAGTGTGTTCTGTGTGACACCCACCATTACAATCTCCTGTGACAGATGCAGTTATTGCACAACTGTGTAGAGTGGGGAGCATAATATGCAGGGAGTTGAATCTGCTGATGTCTGTCTATTGACAATTGTGAGAGACAGAAGTGACTTAGCCAAAGACTGCAGATATGGCACAGTAAGAAGGCCTCATTTTTAGGTCCCAGACTCCAAATTAGGGGAACCATGTTCATTCCAATAGAATGCAGAAGTCATCCCTTCAAGTATGTTCTTCAAGACACATCAAATATGCATCTTTCTGTGATGTCAGTGGTTGCTACACCTCACTCTGAGGTCTGACCTCAAGTATGTGTTCAAGTTTGGCAAGATGTATTACTGAATATATCAGTGAATTTCACAGCCATTATTTAGTTAGCCAAAAATACTGATCTGCAGTGCATGATTTAATGCAAACATTTACTTATACATTTTAATATTTTGTTCACAATATAGGACTTTAAGGAAAATGAGGGCTTATAAACCATTTTTGATGTGTGCCATGCCAGAAAATTAGCCCAAAGTATGTGTGGGCCTGTGTTATGATACTTTCTTGTGGTTTTGTTTTGGGTGGTTGATATTTTTGTTGTCTTCACTGCAGGGCCAGTATTAGCATTTTGGGTGCCCCCAGCAAATGTCAATTTGGGGGGCCCCTAGGTACTTCCAGTCTAACTATCACCCTGTCACTGCCACTCCTAAGCAGCCTTTTAGTGCATGCTGCAAACTTTTAGAAGTAGTGCGCACAGACTGACCTGTAGCTATAATGCTCTTACATTACAACAGGCCTATGTACCATACTATGTTGGCCCATCTCACAGAGGGACATTTACAGTTACTGGCATTTAGTTGCAACAGTGAAACATTACAACTCTATGTACAGGAATGGACACAGGTGAAATGGCACCCTAGGTCTACTGTTTCAACCCCCCCTCCACACGCAATCTTGAGTCCTCCTCTCGGTTTCCTCTATCTTGGGATCCCCATACCCTCCACATTCCTTTTTCTTCCTTTTCTCACATTTTGCCTTACATTTCTGATTTTCCAAGAAACAATACCTTTCTATGTGCTCTGACATGTATTTTAAACTTATTTTCTTTTTACACAAACTTTTCATGAAATGATGACTTAAACTGAGGTTATGGTTAAGGAAAGAAATTAATTGCTGTGGTTCAGCTTTAGTTTTCCTTGTATCCTTTCAACACACCTTCCCAGACCAAGACAGCACAATAATAAGCATTTAGGAAATAACTCAAATAAGCCAGGATACCAAGAAGCCATAGGGATATAGATGCTCTGGGATGCATAATAGAGCATTTCCCAACCTTTTAATTCAATGGTGGCCTAAACGTAAATCATGATTAAAAACAGAATTTCAGTCTTTTTCTGTTTTGCTTTACTTTCAAGGAAGACATAAGTTGTGCCCAAAGTGTAATATTCACAGCTGTTAAAATAGTAGCTCACAATAAACTAATAAGCCAGTTGGTGTGAGGATACACAGATAGGCCCTATCTGGAAATACTGCATGCCCCCCTAACCCATCAAAAAAGTCAGTTATTGCCTATGCATCCCTTTGGTGTTAGAGTGGGATGAAAACAGCGATTCAAATTGCCACATTCATGTATTTCAAGTGTCTGGGGACTTACACAGTATGCTTCATAACTCCTCATCCCAACTCCCCCCAAAGGCACTGTGAGGAAAGTAAAAAAGGTAATGTGTACAGTATTCTACTTTGTTGCTCCTAGAGAGCACATTGGCCCTACACAAGCTATAGAAACCTTCATTGTACACCTCTGAAGGCTTTGAGAAAAGTGAAAGAAACAATGACCACACTGGTCTCAGCCCAAACAGAAGCTACAATGACCTCCTGTACACACCTCTAAGGTTTGACTGTGATGGAAAGTACAGAAGTAATAACTGCACAATACCTAGACCCCCCACACACACATAACCTACAGCAGCTTGCTGTATACACAGACATCTGAGCAGAGCTGGTTTTAGAATGGGTAAGGTTGGGAGCAGAGGCTATTATCAACTGTGTCCTAAGAGGGTCATCTCACAGTCCTATTCATGTTAAAGAGAGTAATCAGAAAATTAATATATTTTATCCTTCTCATTTTTTCCCAACTACCAGCAGCTTTTATGAGGCCACCACACAGTCAAGGATGATTAAGGGGGCCCCCCTGCAGCCGCAGATATTGCAGGTACCTAAAGCTAGCTATGTTGTTAGTTTTAGTAGACAGTATGTCCACCAGCAAGATTTAACTAAGCCAGAGGTACTATGTCAGTTGTATAATATTTAATGGAATTGTGAAGTCTGTTACTTGATAAAACACTGTTACTATAACTAGAGATATATTTGAATTGTAAAGGAGATATAAATGAATTATTATCCATCTGGTTTATTAAGTATTCAAGATTGCTGTACTAGATTTTGTTGGTTTTACAGATGTGTGACAAAATATCAAGATAAAATAACTTGCTGTAATTGGGCCCCCCCCAAGAACAGGGGGCTCCCAGCTACCACAGGGTTTGTTGGTGCCTAAAGCCGGCTATGCTTCACTGTACTACCTTATGAGCTTGTTTGGTATAGTGATGTAGTAGATACACACCATTTAGCACAAAGAACATTAAATACTTGATGTAATGAGATAGTTGTTATTTGTTCTTATTTGTCAAAAAGTAATAGAATTAGCCTCTAGAAGACTGGCTTCACCAATGTTCATGCAATGGAGTTATTGAACTACTCATGGAGGTTAATAACATTTGTCACAGTCCAGTGTACATTTGGTGTATGTACAATGTAATTCTTCAACATATCACTCACTAATGTGCTTTAATATTTTATCTGGCTGTGATTTACTGTATATTACTGTACCATCATAAGGGTATTACTAATCTGTTTAACAAGACTCACTTCAGGGCTAAATGTCAGGTATAACATGATACTATACTATTTTCACATGTGTACTTTGATAGCCTTTTTGTCCGAAGCCGCACTGGTGCAGCGGTTAGCATTGTTGCCTCAGAGCAAGAGGTTCTCCCATTCAATTCTTGGCTGGAGCACCTTCTGAATGGAGTCTGCATGTCCTCCCCATGGTCGAGTGACGTTAAAGACATGCAGATAGGTGCAAGCGTGAATGGGCATACCTTCGTTGAAGGTTGGGCGTCAGGCTGGCAACTCGGCACCGTAAAAATCTACTGCCAATCATGAGCGAACCTGAGGTCCGCTGTGGTGACCCCTAACTGGGAAAAGCAGAAAGTCACTTTGATAGCCTTTTTATTTCAACATGTATGGTGTGGCACTTGCAGCAGGAAGGACACACATTATATCATTGATTACACCAGAATGAATACATCATATGATTATAATTATAATTATAGACTGACATTTGTTAAATTTTCTCAGTAGCTGAGGCCATAATAACATAATGCTGGAATGTAATTTTATTTTGCCTAAGTATTGTTTGGGATATCTAACTGTGTTATACACGTAGATGCATAGATGCATCCTATGCAAAGCAATATACACAATGATATTCCTACGCACACAACCCATTTGTCAAGGCACTGAGTACATATGAGCTGAACCTTGATTATATGCATGTTCACATATGTCACTTGACTATACCCCTCACTTTGCAAATATGTACATATCTCACATCTGCTATAATTAGACAACTGTTACTATGTATATCAGTTCATCATTCTGTTGATATCCTGGCAGTGCCGGTACTAGGTTATTTTGTGCCCTAGGCAAAACTTATTAGTGCACCCTTTGGTTACATTATTGTATTTCTTTCACATCACATAGCCAAGAACTTGCATGTGATCTTACTTTAGTTCACCAATACACACTGTACTCATACAAGAGTACAGCGTGTTTCAACAAGAACACATTGACAAATAGTCCTATTTATCTTGAAACATGTCATCCTTAAACGGCTCCCTAGAACATACTTCAGACCTAGAATCTCTTTGACTCCTGCCAGGATATTAAATTAAAAATATATAATAATAATAATAGTAAATAAAGTCATCAACCACCCCCAAAACACACAGACCACTAGTAGCTGGTTGACCATGCCAGACAGCGTATTACAGTATTAAAAAAAAAAAAAAAACACACACAACATTCCCCCAAAAAAACTGCATTGCCAGTAAGTGGTCAACCATGCCAGCATAGTATGAAATAAGAAAGTCATCAACAGCCCCCCAAACACACAGATCACTAGTATCTGGTTGACCATATCAGGAGTATTAGAAAATCACAAACTGCCGCAAAAATCCTTCAAAGCCCTCGGGCCTGTGGAAAATACGGCCCAGACCGCAGAATCCTTTATAAACGCATTCTATGAACACCTTCAGGAATGCATGGATCATGCAATCCCAAATAAAACCAAGTCCCAATCCTCCAAAGGCAGGCGTCCTGTCTGGTGGACCCCAGCCATAAACAAACTATACAATAGAAGGAGGAAGCTACTACATGATAGAGCAAAATCCCAAAAAGGGAAGGCATCTCTGATCAGTATTAGCAAAAAACTACGGGCACTCATAAAATCGTCTAAGGCCAGCTTTGAGAGAAAAATTGCACAGGACACTAAGGATAATAACAAGGCTTTCTTTAGTTATGTTAGGAACCTGGGTGGGAATTCCCAGATATGTTCAGAATTAGTCCAAAATGACAAAAAATACACCGAACCCACAGACATTGCCAACATCCTAGCTGACAGGTTCAGCGCAAACTTCTCCCGCCCTCCCCACCAAAAGGGCAAATATCTATCCCAGCAGAGTGCTGCCCCCCTGACATCTCAGATGCTCAGGTAAGAGCTGCCCTCTCCAAAGCAAAAAACACAGCATCAATGGGACCAGACGGTGTCCCGGGCTGCATCCTACATGAACTCCAAGAAGAGCTAAACCCAAACATAAAACTACTGTTCAATCTCAGCCTTACTACAGGATATGTACACAAAGAGTGGCGTACAGCAACAGTGGTCCCTCTCAACAAAGGTGGTGCCTCAACGGATCCTGGAAACTATCGCCCCATAAGCCTGACTAGCTTGGTCTGCAAAGCTATGGAAAGGATCATCATGGACCTCATAAATAAAGATATTGGGGACCTACAGACACTGGATCCTACCCAGTTTGGCTTTGTTAAGGGCAGATCCTGCCTCTTAAACCTGGTTGATTTCTTTGAAACAGTCACTAAGGCCATTGACGAGGGGAAGGTGGTCCACACAGCCTACCTGGACCTCGCAAAAGCCTTCGATACAATACCCCACTCGGGCATTATAGATAAGCTCACCAGGTTAAATATAAACCCCTATGTCACTAGATGGGTTGCAAACTGGCTCAAGGACAGAACCCACATGGTTAGAATTGCTGGAGCCATGTCAGACTCCAAACCAGTTACAAGTGGCGTCCCACAAGGCTCAGTCCTGTGACCTCTCTTGTTCGATATATATTTCTTGGAGGTACAGGCCAACACAGAAGAACTGTGGCTGACCAAGTTTGCAGATGACTGCAAACTGGGTGCCATAATCGACACTCCAGCCAACACAAGCATCCTCCAAAAGGGCCTCATAGAAACAGACAACTGGTGCCAGAGCCATAGCCTCAACTAAACGCCAAAAAGTGTATAGTCATCCCCTTTGGCAAAAACAAAGTGCCCACAAATTACCACATAGGTGGTAAGTCATTAAGTACAGAAGAAGTAATTAGGGACCTGGGGACCCAAGTTGATAGCAATCTCTCATTTGACAACCACGTGGCCAAAGTGGTTAGAGAAACATTTTATATAGCCCACCTAATCATGAAGGGATTCACATCTAGATCAGGGGAGGTCATCGTGCCTCTTTACTCATCCCTCATCAGGCCCATAATTGAGTACAATGCCCCTTTTGGGATGTACCTTATCAGACACCTGCAGCAACTGGAAAGACCCCAAAAGTACCTCACCAAGAGGATCAAAGGGCTCAAACAGATGCCATATGCTGCCTGGTTAAAGAAACTCCAGCTCTACTCAGTGGCATACCGCCTGCTCAGAGGTGATCTGTGCCTGACGTATAAAGCCATGTCCAATCCGGAATTAATGGACGTGCTGCACCTCAGAAAATCCAAATCCCATCGAGCTACACACTTGAGAGACTTGAACCTCAGCACTGAAATAAATAGGACATGCTGGAGGGACAGATTCATAACCCAAAGGCTCCCTTCACTCTGGAATAAAATCCCAGTCCAGGTTAGGCAGAGTCCCTCATTGACTCTCTTCAAGAGGAATCTTGATGAGTGGATGGGAGATCATAGGTTTACCCCGGATATCACTTCTGTGTCACTGTTAGACAGAGGCACCGTATACTAACCTCGAAAAAGGGCATAGCAAAATTATTTTAAAATGGGTGGCGATAGCCAAACACACTCTGGCTAGGCTTATAAATGCCCTAGTGAAGATAGCCTAGTATGAACCTATGAACCTATGAATAGCCAGCCCACTGCAGATTTCATCTTCTATTATGATCTGGTTGACCCTGCCAAATTCCAGGCCCAGGATGTTAGAAACACAGAACAAATATGTAACCAGTCCACATTTTCATTTTAAAGAGTATCTGGTCGAGCCTGCCAAAAATAATAAATAATTAAATACATAAATTATCTGGTTGACCCTGCCAGGAAAAAAAAAAATTGCAGAAAATATCTGTTTGGCCCTGCCAGGAAAAAAAATCTAATATGTAGTATCTGGTTGGCCCTGCTGAAAAAAAAAAAAAAAAAACAGTCAGAATTTTTTTTTTTCACACTTACCTAAAAAGAAACTATCTGCTGTCACTGTGGCTTAGTTTTCAGTTAGCAGTAATAAAATTCACACACACCTTGGAAGAAGTCTCCACTGCCTCTCTCTCACTCTTGCTCGTTGCTTTCCCCAATGCAAAGAGCGGGAAGAGAGTGCGAGAGCATTAGGACTAATCAGCAGCCACATCCCGTACATGGCTGCTGACTAAATAGTCCAATCGGACTAGGATCCCTGCAGTCTCTAGTTAATCTGTACTATTTTTAAAGCAATCCAGTAATGGTATTGATAACAAGAAAAGTAGGTTTCTTTTTTTTTTTTAAATCGGAACTTGAGCACTCATGCGTTCTGCTCCAAGTTCCACAAATACTTGCTATGAGCCACCCGGCTGTGCCCCCTCATGATCTGCGCCCTAGGCAAATGCTTAATTTGCCTTAATGGTGGTGTCAGCCCTGTATCCTGGTTAAAGTTCTGTGTATGTATCATATCCTTCTGGACTTTGCTAAGTACATACACAGCATATGCAAACAATCACAATCTTTTAATCATTCTCAACATGAAGGCTGCTGTAGAAATGCTTTTTTCATGAATTAATACTATTATTGGAATGATTGCATGGGTATCCGTGAGTCTTCTCAGGATTTCTGCTTTGTCATAGGTGTGTACAATTCCATAACAACGTCATTACTGTTTCCTTCATACACATAAGACTTTGAAAAGATTACAGTTCTTTAACCTGCATGTATGCTTTAACATCAATCTTGTGGATATTATTTATTACTTTGATTACTTGACTTCCACGGTGGTGCAGTGGTAGAATTGTTGCCTCACAGCAAGAGGTTCTCCCGCTCGATTCTCAGCTTGGGTTGGGAGTGCCTTCTGTGTGGATTCTGCATGTCCTCCCCTCGGTTGAGTGGGCGTTCAAAAGACATGCGTTGAATGGGTGTGCCTTCGTTGGGCGTCGGGCTGGAAACTTGACACCATAAAAAAAAAAACAACTACCAATCATTAGCAGACCGGAGTTCTGCTGTGTCGACCCCTAACTGTGAAAAGACAAACAACAACATCTTTGATTACTTGCACAGTATGGATCACAATGGCAGAGTAGTTAATTATCTTCAATTACTCACATAGTATACATCACAATGGCAGAGAAGTTCCATACACTTGCAACATGGGTGTTAGCTAGGCATTCTCAATATTATCATGTGTGTACAACATTTTTGTGAGCATTTCTTATGAAATGTATAGTAGAAAAGGTACATTTATATTTTATAATTGTATAAATTATTGTATAATTTACTTTAATATGCCTTACATTGTTTGTTGAGACAATTTTAATTTTGCAATAGCTTTACTATGGTTACAAATACAAAAAAAACAACAATAAAATGTCCCTTTCTGAAGTGCAAAGGACAACACTTTGCAGTTTAATATTTAATAAAATAGTTTTACATGACAGGTAGAGACTACAGCATAATTTGATTACAAAAATGTAACTTTTTGGATACTCAACTCGTGCAATACTTGCAGTACATGCAATATCCCTTAAAGTATTTAATTTCATTGTTAACTGGTTATCAAAACTCTGCACTTTAAATTCATTTACATGCATCACATTTACACCCTTTGTTACACTGCAGCTGTCACTCTCACATCCTTTTGTCAGCATTTCTTTTTATTATGTATGTGTCCCTAAACTTTCCCTGCCTCTTAGTTATGTAATTCAGGTTATAGGTTCATAGGTTCATAGGTTCATACTTGGCTATTTGTGCTGTGCATACATGCTCGCTCACTGGGGCTGCATGTATATACAACCTGTTGTTTACATTATGTGCTCGAGCTTCTGTACCTCTCACTGTGGCCATTAACAGATGTTCAGGTCATGAACAGATGCTGCTGAATATGTAGCTGTGATCAGCAGCTTGCATATTTGATGAGCACTGCAACTTGCTGAGCTAACACAAATGAAACATGTAGGCTTAGCGAGATGTGTACATGCATGTTTATGAATCCCTAGGGCTATGTTGACTTGAAGACTCAGTGATGCAGCTGTGAGTGAAAGGTTTATACCATCTACATGTGAACACATAGTACCCAAGTTAGTTAATGCAAAAATATTTTCTACATTAGATGTTCAAGTGGATTGTGTCAGATACTTTTAGACATAAAAAAGCCAGAAGTTGATGACTTCCATTACCCGTATGGTAAGATTCAGTTTCAAAAGACTGCCATTTGGTACAACCTCTGTACTTGAAAATTTCCAATGCAAAAATGATTGTTTTACTCAAGGGTCTGGATGCTATTGCTGTTGTTATGGATGGTATCCTAGTGTTTGGTCCAGACAAGCAAATGCATGATTTCAGGTTAGAAGCAGTTCTGCAGACAAACACAAATTCAGGTCATAAGCTTAGAGAGACAAATGATTCTTTAGTAAAACTCAAAACAGATGCAAGCGAGGTCCAAATAGTAGAGTTGCAAAACCCATTTTGTGTAACTGAACTGAGAAAAGCCCTTGCATGATCTGGGTAAGTTTGTTCCGGATCTTTCCATAATACTTTATCTTTTGGCAGACTTGTTAAATAACAAGGTGCCATGGTTTGGGGACATGCTCAAGCCCAATAATTCAGCAAAATAAATACATATTCACAACAGCTCCAGTGTTGGGATGCTATGAGTTAACTAAATCTACAGCTGTGAGTGTAGATGCGGATAGCTATGACCTGTAGGGACAGTGTTATTCCAAAGAGCTGAGCAAGTGTTGCATTCTATAGCCTATTATTACAGAATGATAACAGATGCAGACTTATTCCTGAATTGAAAAAGGACATGTGAAAAGTCCTCCAGATATCTATTACTACTCAAGAGTTTCCATCTCTGGACTGATCATAAACCACTAGATCCATTAATCAATTCCCATGATCTAGGCAAAGTTTTACCAAGATGCCAGGCTGTTAATGAGACTGAGACAGTTTAATGCCAAAGCAGTGTCCATGCCTGGCAAACAACTTGTTGTTGCTGATATGCGTACAAGGATCCTATCCATGATCAGCAAATATCAGAAACTGAAAGTGATGCTGCAACTCATTTCCAAAGTATAATAATGACAATCTCTAACCACCAAAAGACAAGAAGAGCTTAATTAGGTTACCCCCAAAAGATCCAGAACTGTAAGCTGTTATCCAGCATGTGCATAACAGACGGCCAATTCACTGGGTACATACCAAACAGCTTATACATAAATATTTTATAGTCGTAGTGTAGTTATCAAAGCGTGATGGTTTGTTATTATTATTATCAAAAGAGAATTGTAGTACTCCTTAATAACCAAGCATATATGCTACATAAAACACATGATGATCACTGTGGTCTCATTAAATGCAGATAAAGAGCCAAAATATTAGTGTGGCGGCCAAATATCAACCAAAATATTTTCAACTTCGTGTCAAAGTGTCAGTTCTGTTTTATGCTTAAATCCTCACAGAAACATGAACCCTTACTGCCAATGCCATTACCACAGAGCCCTTCTGACCCTTCGCAAACGTTAGCCCAGTCTTGTCTGAGTTGCAAGGGAAATACTGCCTTCTTGTTGTTGGCTATTAATCATGTGATATTAGAAATAATTAATATACCAACTACAATAAGCAGCAACACTTAAGACTATGTTCTCAGGAAATGGACCACATATAGAAATAGTTACAGACAGTAGTACAAAGTTTATATCCTGTGAATTCCAACAGTTCATGGCTGATTATTGTTTCACTCATGCTATGTAAAGCGTGTATTAGCCACAATCAAATGGTGAAACTGAAAGAGCAGTACAAACAGCCAAAAATATATTAAAGCAAACTGATCTGCATGCAGCTCCAATGGTATATCAAGCTACTCCACATAGTGCCACCAGGGTTTGTTCTTCACAGTTAATACCTGAAAGACAAATGTGAACTGAAATGCCAATGTATTTGCTAAAAACCAAGAGATATACTGTACCATACCGATTGGTGTAATGACCAAAAGGCTAAAGATTCATACAAAAATGACTGATGTCGTTTTGCACAACCACTACCTATCCTACAACCAGTTCAAGCTGCCTGCTTAAAGTTAGATGGGGGGAAAGTAGAACACAAGAGGTGTAACTGTGCAGAAAACTACCGAACCATGTTTTTGCATGGTGCAAACTAAATATGATGCTATAGTTCGACGTAATAGAACGCACATTCAGTTAATTCCTGATGAGTGACAACCTAAATGTTGTGTTCCAGAGAATTAGCTGAATCAAGTTGAGCTAAAAATAACCAGATTAATGACTGGCAAATCTGTTCCTGTACTGATAACATATTTGTTTGAGGGTGACTAATCATGGCGACAGACCATGTGTTGCCCAGCCAACACAACTGAATGTTTCTGTTCATGTTCCTGATCTAGTCGACTCTGTTTTGACAAGTAAATGTAAATGTTCTAATGCATGTCATAATGGTATGTCTTAATTTTTTTTCTTTTTCAGGTTCCCAGTTTGTTTTCAGACAGAGTTTGAATAGTCTTTGCATATCTCAGCATAGGAGGCTCATTCATTTACTTCAGAGATATCAACCATAAATCCAGTCATTGGGACAGTCAAGTAACTCCAACTGTATAATGTATAACATAGCCCTTATAAAGATCATTACATAATGCATTGTGAATCGTGAACTGAAGTCAGGTGTGAAATGCTGAACTGTGAATATCGTTTTTGCTATACAATTACTTGTTTGTTGCAATTAAATGCTGAATTCTGACATTTTTGAGATGGCTCTCAAAGGAAGCAGAATCTATTTCTTTGCGACTTCTGACAAGAATGCTATTGTCAAGTTATTGCCAAAAGACCCTTTTCAGCTAAAAATCCTGCATTGATTCTGTTCCATGGTAGAATTTGAACATTGTCATTGATAACTTACCCTTTCTCCTTCTGAGCCACCAGCTACTTATGATTTTAATTGGTTATCCTGGAAGATTTTGTTTGTTTGCTATCACATTAGATAGATGGACTGTACAATTACAGGCTACAGCTTCACTTAAGCCTTCATTCCATAAGGAAATGCTACTCCGGAAACAAGTCCAAGGTTTATTCTGAACATTGTTATTGTTAATCTTAGCTAACTAATTCATTTTTCATGTTCTAAGTGTGAAATAAAGGGAAATGTTTAATCCACTCTTTAAGGGTCCATAGGTAGCTTACATTCCATAACAAGTAATACTTAATAAAGATACAGTAAATTCTCAGTTAACCAGCACCCATGGGGCTTGGTAGATGCCGGATAATTCTAGTTTCTGGTTGCTTGAGAGTTACTATTAAAAATAAGCCTAGATAATACTGTACCCTATACTATTTGTTTGGTTTGACTTGTTCTCAGGTTGGGGAGAGAGGGAATGTATTCCTATCTTCCTTTTTAAAACTCTAAAACTTTAAAAAGCACAAGGTATGTTTCTGTGGGGGTAAAACAAAAAAGTGCAACACATGAACATTGCACTGTATTTCTTCGATTTTTTTCTGATTGCTTGAGAGTGCTGGTTGCTTGAGTTATGGTTAACTGAGAGTTTACTATATCCAGTTTTTTGTCACTTTAAAAATAGTGAGGGCCATAAACTTCACCTAAGACTCACTTGGTTTAAAATACATCATTAATGTATGTATCATGAAGAATAAGACTTTATAAGGGATGGTTGAGGTTAATTCAACAAGAACTTGGGCTACTTTAGCAATCCTTCTACAAAACATACCTTTGGAAATATCAAAATATCAGTAAATACATTTGCCAAGCATTGGTAATTAAATATAATTTCTCAAAGTAAAACTTTGTTTTAGAACTAATCTGCTAAGGCATTGCATGAATGAAGCCTCTCTGCCCCTTTACCTGAATTTTGAAAACTCAGAGGTAACAATATTTAACGATGGGAGTATTGATAGCAGTCTCACTGCATGGGATATACGGGCTTCTTTTCTTTCCATGTGATACAATATCAAACATCTCTTTCAGTGCTGTTTAGATGGTTTGAATTACAAGAATGAACATTGCACTTGTAACCATAAGAGGGTCATACTAGATCTATATGGATATGTTGCAAGCTGAAATCTAGAATGAAAAGTTATACAGCAAATTATCTAGAATGACTAATCTTTGATGATACCCCTTGCAGTAGATCAATGGATTTTCTGCCAAGTGCTGCCCTGCTTTTCTTCTAAACCTCACTCTTTTTTGGGGAAATTTTATAGCCATATTGGACTCATGTTGGATTTTTGGGTTAAGTTTAAGCTTGAACATTGAAGTAAGAGAGCAGGGGGGGGGGTTGGGGGATTAAGTCAGTAATAAGCAAGTGATGGTAGCACTCAGATTCATAGGTTCATAGGTAGGTACTAGGCTATTGGCCATAGGGCCTATATAAGCCTAGCCAAGGGTACCCTGGCTTTCGCCACCCAAGAAAAATTATTTTCCTGTGCCACTTTCGAGCAGAGCCACAGAAGTGATCCCTGGGGTGAATTTCCTATCTCCCATCCAATCATCAAGATTTTTCTTGAAGAGTGCTAATGAGGAGCTTTGTGTAATATAGATAGGTAGTTTATTTCAGAGTATGGGAAGTCTCTGGGACAGGAATCTATCCTTCCAGCATGTTCTGTTTATTGTGGTGACAAGGTTTAGGTCCCTAGAGCGTGTAGCTTGTAGAGATTTTTTTAAGTGGAGCATGTCTAAAAGCTCTGGGTTTGACATAGCTTTGTGTGTTAGGCAGAGATCGCTTCTGAGTAGGCGATATGCGATGGAGTAAAGCTGCAGTTTTTTGAGACGGTCTGCATAGGGCATCTGTTTGAGGCCAGTAATCCTCTTTTTGAGGTATTTCTGTGGCCTTTCCAGTTGTTGTAGATGTCTTGTGAGGGACATACCAAAAGGGGCATTGTACTCTATAATGGGTCTAATGAGTGATGAGTAGAGGGGAACAGTGACTGCTTTTTTCCTCGATGAAAAATCTTTTGTGATGAGGTGTGCCATGTAGAAGGATTTCGTGACTACTGTGGTGATGTGATTATCACAGGAGAGACTGCTGTCCACCTGTGTCCCAAGGTCTCTTATCACACTTTTGGTGTTAAGTAGACTACCGCCTATGTGGTAGTTCATGGGTACTGAGTTTTTACCAAAAGGGATGACAATGCATGTTTTTGTATTGAGCTTGAGGCCATGGCTTTGACACCAGGCATCTGTCTCAGCAAGGCCCTTTTGTAGGATGTCCAGATCTTTTGGACTTTTGATTATGGCTCCTAGTTTGCAGTCATCTGCGAACTTCGTTAGCCAAAGACCTTCTGTGTTGGCCTGTACTTCAGAGAAGTAGATACCAAACAGGAGAGGACCCAGGACTGAACCCTGTGGTACTCCACTTGTCACTGGTCTAAAGTTGGATTTGGAGTCTGCTACTTTCACAGTGTGGGTTCTGTCAGTAAGCCAGCTGGCAACCCATCTTGTGATATAGGGATTTATACCTAGTTTATTGAGTTTATCTATAATTCCAGAGTGGGGAATGGTGTTGGAAGCCTTGGCGAGATCTAGATAAGCTGTGTGAACCACCTTACCATCATCTACGGCTTTGGTGACTGCTTCAAAGAAGTCTATCAGGTTTAGGAGACATGATCTGCCTTTTACTAACCCAAACTGGGTGGGGTCCTGAGTTTGGAGATTACCAATGTCATTGTTTATAAGTTCCATGATGATATGTTCCATAGCCTTGCAGACCAGGCTTGTTAGGCTAATGGAGCAGTAGTTTCCGGGGTCTGTGGTGGCTCCCCCTTTGTGGAGCAGGATAACTGTCACTGTGCACCACTCAGTGAGCACATAGCCTGAGGTGAATCTATGATTGAACATGGTACTTAGGTGGGGTGCCAGTTTGTTCTGTAGTTCATGTAGAACACAGCCTGGGATGTTGTCAGGTCCCATGGATGATGTGTTCTTGGCTTTGGATAGTGTGTTTTTTACCTGTGCAGCCATGATTACAGGAACTTTGGATTCTTCTGGTATAGAGATGGGCCCTTTAGGGGATGACAGAGGGGTAAAGTTAGAACTGAACCTATCTTCCAGGATGTTGGCAATATCAGTTGGTTCTGTATATTTAGTGCCATTGTGCTGTAACTCAGAGCAGATCTGAGTGTTGCCATTGAGATTCTTGACATAGCTATAGAATGCTTTGTGGTTGTCTTTAGAGTCAGTGGCGATTTTGTTTTCATAACTAGCTTTGGAGGATTTTATGAGGAATCTCAGCTTCTTACTGAGGCTGACCAGGGAGTTTCTCCAATCATGGAATTTTACTCTTTTTTGCAACAGTTTCTTTCTTCTGTTGTAGAGTTTGTTTATGGCAGGGGACCACCAGATTGGCTTCCTTTTTTTGCAGGATAGCATCTTGGTTCTGTTAGGGATTGCACGATCCATGCACTTGTGTAAGTGCTTATAAACTGCATTTGTGTAGGATTCAGCAGTCATACCTCTATTGTCCATCAGCATGGGTGTCGTGAAGTTTGGCACTTCTGTCTTAAGAAGTGTGAAGTTGGCTTTGGAGAAATTTTTTACTGTGGTTTCCCTAATGGGGGGTGGGAGAGGGATGTGGATGTCTAGGGTGATTAGCTTGTGGTCAGATCTGACCAACGAGGAAGTGACCTCTGGTGTGGAGCACTGGTTGCCCATGTTGGTAATAACCAGGTCTAGGATATTGCTGCCCCTGGTGGGGGTGTGGATAAGTTGATCCATGGCATTGAAATTTATGAATTCCAGAAAACGTTGAGCGCAAGAGTTGGTACATGAGTAGTTTTCCCAGTTAATGGCAGGGTAGTTGAAATCGCCCATTATTAGGGTGTTAGGTTGTACCCTAATATTTTCTAGGGTATCAGGCAATGAGGAGTGGGAATCCTGGGGCATGGTGGGGGATCTGTAGCAAGCTACAATTTGGATTGCAGTCTTCCCCAGAGTTAGTTGAACTTGGATAATCTCGGATGCATTATGCTGAGCAACTAGCCTGGAGGTGTGGATATCCTTAATGAATATGGACATGCTTCCACCTTTAGTGTTTCAGTCCAGGTTAGGTGGCTAAAAGGTGTGGTATGAATTATAGCCTGGTAATGCAGGGGTACTCTCTGGAGCCTTGAACCAGGTCTCTGTCACTGCACAGATGTCGATGTTCTCCATTTTAAGGAGTGCCTCGAGTGGGTGCATTTTGAGGTTTAGACTTCTAGCATTGAGTAGCAATACTCTCAGATTCTTCTTGCCTGTTCCTGTTAGGGTGGTGAACTTCTCATTTGAACCTTGTCTAAAAAAGGCACTATAGGGGTGGCTAGAGCCTTAGCCAGTATCTGGAATCCCAGGGGAGACAGGTGCAGGCCATCTCTGGAAAAGCATTGTGGTTTGTCCATCATGTCATCCCAGGCAGACAGATACTGGATCCCCTTAGAATGACACCAGAAGCTTAGCCAATTGTTGAAGTCAATCATTTTGTCCTTGTTCTGTGGTATCATTCTGGGTGATGGCAGGATGCTACTCAGGGCTAGGGTCATACCTACCTGGGCTACAAGATCAGACAGCTCCTCCATGTAGTCCAGGGAGATACGTCTCAGGTCATTTACACCAACATGGACAATGACAGAATCATATTTGTACTTGTTGTGGAATGACCTGAGTTCATGCTTTATGTGGTGGATCCTGGCACCTGACAGGCAGCTGACAGTAACCTTCTCCTTGTTTAGCCTGGTGAGTGGAACATCAGTGTGCCTGAATATAGAGTCACCTATGACTAGAGTGTTGGGTACGTTGTTATGCCTTATGGGCTGTGGTTGAGTGGCACACTGAGTTTGTGGGCTATGTGTCATTTGGGTTGTCTTGGGGGGTGGAGGTTGCTTGTGTTTCTGCTTTGGAGGTCCCTGTTGCTTGGGCAGGTTTTTACTGAGAGCCTCCGTGAATGTATGTGTGTGTTTTGTGTTTCTATGTGTGTGTTTTGGTGGTGAAGGTTTTGAGGGACTATGTGCTGAGTGTGGTGTGGTGCAAGTGTATATCTTCTCCTCTTGACTGTCTAGTCCAGTCTTAGGTGAAGAGAGCTTTGCTTCCATTTTGGCTATATAAGTGCATCTCTCACAGGTTGTAGTGTTGGGTGGTAGGAGGAGAGGGTTGTCTGTGTGCATGAGGCAATTACTGCATTGCCCCAAGATGCCCAGATTCATCAGGTAGACAGGAGAAAACACCGGGAGCTGACCCTTAGACATGCCTGGATAGGTGCTTATTTGTTAAGTAAAAGAAACTGTTTTCCTCTAGACAGTGAGGAAAGTTTAGTGCTGTAGTAATTTGTAGCTTATTTAGTGCTTACAATAAGTTCTGAACAAGTGCTGAGCTCAAAAAAACAGACGAGTGCTGAAACAAAAAAAACTGGCTAGTTCTAAGAAACAAAATTAAGCTAGAAGGCTTCCCTCCAACACCAAAAGGCTTGACAGCTTAGAAGCCTACAAATGGTCCTGGACACAGCAAACCTATATCCAGACTAGACTACCCACAGGAAAGGCAGGAAACCAGCTTAGAATTTTTTTTTTAGTGGAAAGAGAGAAAGGAGTAGCAGAAACTAAGCTGATTGGCCTTCTCAAATGTTCTCCCTGTATTAGGTAGAATGAAGTAATGACACTAGACTGGGAGGAAGGTCCCAGATCAAATTTACAGTAGGGGCGGGCAACTGCAAAGCCACCAACTATAAGAACAACATACCAATAGGGAGGGTGGAAAACAAACTGATGAAATGTTTCTCACAGCAGAAAAGCAGCAGTAAGCCATTAAATGAAAGTTTTAAACAGCTAAAGGAGCCTCTAGAGAAAGCGTTTACAAACAAGTTATCAGAAACAAACAACCCAACAGATGCTTAACAAAAGTGGACACTTTCCAGTTAATACCTCACACACACAGTGAAACTAGCTAGAAAAATATACAGCATACATAGCCAGCTGACATCAGACGTGACATCAGAGCTGGCACAATGTAGACTGCTGTAACTGATGCAAACAGTTCCATTGCTCCCATCTTTCACAACAGACACCCCAAAATATTTGTCATTATGGCTCATTCTTTTCATAACTCCACTAGCCTCAGCCAACAAACACATTTCATTAACAATTATTAGATCTTCCCTGCTTTTAACCTCAGGCATTGACATATCAATTAATCTTTTATTATTTGTTAATATCCTTTTAATT
Source organism: Protopterus annectens (assembly GCF_019279795.1). NCBI lineage: Eukaryota > Metazoa > Chordata > Ceratodontiformes > Protopteridae > Protopterus > Protopterus annectens. The sequence goes on from NC_056726.1 coordinate 1,336,633,797, forward strand.
CACACATAACATTAGTAAAATTGGAATGACTGCTCTCGCTTTTTTCTGATACAGTCTTTATTACTTTAAAACATAAATGATTAGGTTCATTAATACTTTCTAATATGTGCTGACCCTCATGGCTTAACCCTCTCATACATCACCCCTCTTATGTGTGAATGAGCTTCTCTCTGAATGATAATTGTATTCCTGCCCACACTGAGGACTATTGCTATGACTGCCTGTTGGAACTCTGATGATTCTTATTACTTTACCACACATATACATATACACACACACACACACACACACACACACACACACACACACACACACACACACACACACACACACACACACACACACACACACACACACACAGGCATGTGAGCAGAATCAATGAAGAAACTACAGAACTCCTATCAGGTTTTCCCAGCAAACAGCTAGTAAACTCACAACCTAAGTACAGATATACCCAAACCTGTACAGTTAAAAGCAAACACACCACAAAGAAATCAATGCATTTTTTCAAGGAGAGGCAGGATTCATGACTTTATTTTGATGCTGATCCACCTGAGAGAGAGAGAGACATAGAGAGAGAGTAAGGCAGAGAGAGCCCAGATGCACAAAGTGGAAGGTTTGTCTTTTTCACTGTAAGTTTGTGATCTCAGAGAATGTAAAAACATGTCACTTTTACATAGAATGAATAGAACCATGAGCATCACCTCCCTGTAGCTGTGAAGCTGAAACATCTCCGTTATGAACCATCTCATATCAAAGGCATGCAATGTATATGGATTCACTTCTTATGAGTGAATAAATGTTTGGTCAACAGCTGTTTAGTCAACTTTTTATGGTCGACTGAGCAGCTGGTTAACTGATGTCGGAGATCAAACAATTTCTGGGGTTGAGAAATATGTCCCTACACCATGTTTACGGACTGTCAGAGTTAGTATACATAATTAAGATGGGTATGGGGTGGCAAAATTAATGTTTTAATGTGTTTTATTTTTTTTTTATTTTTGCATGTGCCAAGGCTGTTTCTTAGCACATGTGTAGTTGCTTGTTGACAGCTGAGTTTTTGACATAAAGATGTCAGTGTTTAGAGTGTTTATGTTGGGTGCATTCAGAGTTTCTTACTACACCCATATATAAATATATATATATATATATATATATATATATATATATATATTTATATTATATATATATATATATATATATATATATATATATAAAATATATATCTATATATATATATATATATATATATATATATATATATATATATATATATATATATATATATATATATATTTATCTCCCACTATATTTCATTGTAGAAGTAATAGACTGCAGTTTTCCATTATACCACAAGGTGGAGATCCTTTTCAGGAATATAAAAGACAATTTTGAAAGTGAAAGAGAGGAGACTGGAACACTAGGTAAAGGAGGGAAGACTGAAAGACTAGCTGAAGGGAAAAGGGCCTTGCAGCATGACTGAATTTTTTTTTCTTCTAGTGTTTTGGGACAGAGAAGTGATGGAGCAGTTTGTGTCTGTCTCTTGTTGAAATTCTGGATGATGGTATTTTGTGGATTTAGGAGAGAAGTTCTGAAACCAGTAGTTCCATGCTTGCGTATGATTCATCAAGAAAAGGAGTTCCCTTGGGCCTAGTGCAGAGATGTCATAGATGACTACCAGAGTTCTGGCGGGTGAGTTTCCATTTTTCTTGTCGGAGGGACTGCAGTGTCTGGTCACTGGGATATTCTCAACGGAGTGGTGAGAGGCTTTTGGCCGCCATTTTTTTATACTTTTGTAAGATTGTGGATTCCCCCTAAATGCTTTCTGGATTACAAATAGCTGGGATCCATATGAGCTCCAATCTTGGGCCCCATCATGCTGGCAGTAGGACTGTAAGTAGTCACTGGCCAGTGAACAGGGTACAATAGAGTGTCTCATAGTTGGTCTGTTTAGATTGATCTAGGGGATAGATGGTGTTAGTACAGTTGCCTTAAAGACACTTTATTGCTAAATGACATTGCATTTTCTCATATTTGTATTGTTGCTTTATAAATCTTTATTGTTCAGTGACATTGCATTTTGCTCCTGTTAGTACTGTTGCCTTAAAGACTCTTTATTGCTAAATGACATTGCATTTTCTCATATTTGTATTGGTGCATTATAAATCTTTATTGTTCAGTGACATTGCATTTTGCTCCTGTTAGTACTGTTGCCTTAAAGACTCTTTATTGCTAAATGACATTGCATTTTCTCATATTTGTATTGTTGTATTATAAATATGTATTGTTCAGTGACATTGGATTTTTCTCATGTTAGTACTGCTGCTTTCAAGAATCTTTACTGATCAATGACACTGCATCTTTTTCATATCTGTACTGTTGTATTATAACCCTTTTGTTCCCTCAGTGACATTGCATTTTTCCATGTTTGTATTGCTGCATTATAAAAGCTTTACTGCTCCTTGCCTTCGTGAGCATGTTTGACTGTCAAGATCTTTTCTGTTGAGTTCTGGGGAAGGGTGTAAATGTATGGTTTCATTACATGCATATCTCACTCTGCCTTACTGCTAACTGGTATACTGTTGAAATATTTTGTTTGTTGTTGTGCTATTGCCCTTTAAAACTAAAGTGTCACCTAGAATAAAATCTGTTATCACTTGCCACCTTGGGGTGTTGGGCCTAAAGAAGGGGTGTCACGAGAGTCAGGTAGGAACGAACCCATATCTACTTCAGCTACACCTGCGGGTGCTCTACATGTATATATATATATATATATATATATATATATATATATATGTATGTGTGTGTGTGTGTGTGTGTGTGTGTATACTGTAGTTAGATTATAGATATAGATAAATATATTTCTGTGTGTGTAGAGAAAGAGAGAGCTTCCATCAGCAGGGAGAAAGAGTTAGAAAGAGTACAGAAGAAAATCAACTAGATAAAGAAAAGAATGGGACAGAAGATGAGTGAAATGAAACAAGACAGGCTATGTCTGTATACCATTGAGGAAAGAAGCGATGGAGAGCTATGAATTGTCTTAAAAATTAATTGTGGCGACTTGCGAAGGAAGGAAATGGAAAAGGAAGGGGTGAGGCCGCAGGGGCAGGTGAAAACACAAATTCCAAAAAGAGGGATCAAATTTGATTTTTGATATAGGAAAATAATACTTCATATAGTGAGTAGTGGAGAAATGGAATGCATTAACAGATGACTAGTACAGAGTAAATCAGTGTTGGCATTTAAAAAGGCATGAGGTAGGGAGCGAATAGATGTGAACAGGCTTGGACAGCATACTGCAGGGTAATTGCTATGCCATTTGACTACACTATTTAAGTTGATGCTTTTCTTCTACCATTATCTCATATGCATGTACATACATGTTTAAGTATGCATGCATGTAGTTTGTTCCTGTTAAAAGAGAGTAGCCAGCTATGCATTTGTAAATGTTAAATTTCATGTGCACTGTCAATAGCTTGTAAGATTTAAGCTAAATGTTTTAGAAAGGGCAGGTAGGCCAAATATAATTTATTTTAATGTGGCCCATTGGCCCTGCTTAAGTCTCACTGTGAATTTGATTGCTTTTAAAACTAAGGGATTGAAAGGCTCGGGCCAAAACTTATGATATTTTGTTTTTCTTTTGTCTGTCCTTGTTATATTGTATATTTACATTTTCATTTTCTCTGTTAATAATGTCATATAGACTACATGAATAGTAAACATTGGTAAAATGTACCATTAAGTTAACATTGGCATATTGCTAGAGATTGTTTAGCTAATCTTCTTAAAACATGAAATCATTTAATTTGCCAGATTTGTACTGCCATGCACATCAAGTACTAATGATTTCCACAATAGCTGTTTGGGGGATGGCAATTATACAAAATTGCTTCATTAGTGTTAAAGGAATTTGAATTAAAGAGGAAATCTGAATGCCTTTATTCCCAAGAGATCTGGATAGTTTACATTAAGGTAAGCTGAAATTTGAGTGCACTAGCCTAAGTTACTTTCATCCATGTCTCATACTTTATACCTGATACTTTAGTGTCTTGCCTTTTTCTTAATGTTGGCCATTATGAAATAACTAATGCCATACTCAAGTCAAACTTTTCACATTTGTTGAAATAAGCCAAAGAAAAGACATTGCAGTCATGAAAAAAATATGAAATGCACATACAAATAAAAATGAAAGACTTCTGCAGACTACTATTGTTCATAAAAGTCAGTCCATTATTTTACAAACTTGACTGCAACATAAATGCTGTATTTCTGTCTCATTCTGTAAAAAATATCAGATGATTGGAATATGTTTATTTTATGCTTTGTTCAAATGTTATTGTTATAAAATCAATAAAATGTTTTGGGAAAATATGCCTGGGTTTTAAATGCTATATGAACTCATGGTGAATCTTGTGATGGTGAGAATGTTTGCTAACTCTGTAACAAAGTTTTTTTTTGTCATTTATTAGTTTGTTTATTTATTGCATTTGTTTACTAGGATGGTCAAACTGGGCAGGTAATCTGCCTTTTTTTCAGTGCATAAATCTGTGACTTTCTCTATGATGACAGACTGCACTATCCTAGCATTCAACAACAGAATTTCTGCACATAAAGGAGTACAGCACTACACCATGTATGTAATAGTATTCCCCATGTAATCAGACACAGCTGGGGGATGCAGACATGGGAAATAGGGATTATAACAATAGAGGTCAATGGTAAATATCTTGGAATTACATGTTGCTGTTAGTCAGCTGTCCAGCAGCTACAGGCTTCCCTTTTGGCTCTGTCTGCTGTGACATAGATCACAGCTCTGGCCCCTGAGTCAACCCAGCAATGGTTAGCTCATGTATGAATGTGACTGGATTGTGTATTAGGCAACAGAGACAGTCAGTAGTTGTGGATACAGCTGCCATATCACATAATGTACTATCAGTCTGCTCCTCTCACTCTGTGAATGTCACCCAGGCATAGTTCAAACATTGTCCAGGTGTCCCTGACTCTTCCTGATGTACTCTGGCTAGGTCACAGTGTACTCAACACCTGTATATCATCACCTGAGAGCTATGGGTAGTGTACCTGTTGACCGCCTAAAGCAGGACATCAGGTTATGGCCAGTAGTAGTGGGGGGGGGGGCAGGCTCCACCTCAACAACTGAGTTTACATATTGAGCATGCAATGTGAGGGAATAAATACAGTACCAGATATTAAAGTTCCATAACAGTTTTCTGAGGAGTATGGCCTGTGACACACAGCTTTCACACAGTCTGGAAACAACCATTACATATTGTCCAGCTGTTTTCCAGACATCCACATTTGTCTGGCAAGGATCCACATATATCAGGCACATGTACACATCATGCAAACATCTGTGTACTGCGGATGTATAAAAACCCACAAGGAGGATAACCTACAGCACTTCTGCTGTGCTGTCTGTAATTGTGTTGCACAGATGTTGCTGGACTGTCCTCATACACCTGTGGTACCACTTACCTATTTGTCAGATGGTGGATGTATGACATGGTACTGTCATGTTGCCCATAAGGGACACAACACAGTAGATGGCAGTAATGGGAGTGGACACATAACAAGTCTGTCACAGCCACAGGGCCATAACTGGTATACCTAGGATCATAGGAGGTTACTAGGCTATTGGCCCTGAGACCCTTACAAGCCTAGTCATTACTTGATCTCCAACAGAATCATCATTCAGCACCTGTTGCCCCTGTCATTGCAGGACACAGGTGGGACCCTTGTGACAGATTTGTTGCATTCCATCCAATCATCACAGTTACACTTGATGATATTCTGCATGATACTCTGTTTGACATGTACGGGATTTGCATTCCTGAGATAGGGAAGCCTCTGGGGGACAAACCTGTGTCTCTGGCAGGTTTTGTTGATGTCACATATCAGATTCAGGCCTATTGTGCTGGTAATGTGTGTGGAATTAGACTCACATATATGGGGGATTTTTTGAAGGGCAGGGTCCAACATTGCCTAATAGGTGTGCCACAGACCACCTCTGCCCAACCTGTTGAAATACTGAGTGGGGCACTACTGATTTGAAGCTGTCTGCATGGGACAGGTGTTGGAGGCCATGGATTACCTTTGTGGGTATTACCATGGCCTTTCTAGTTGGTGCAGATGTCTGGATAGGTACATATCAGATGGGCCATTGTATTAAATTATTGTTCCAGTGACTGAAGACTATACAGAGTTAATGTCCACCTTTTTTCTGGATGCACTGTCTTTACCTATGAGTTGAACCACATACAAGGCCTTTCTGTCACTACCACTACATGATGGTTGAATGCAACATTGTTATCAAACTGAGTACCCAAGTGTGTGTTCATAGGTAGGTACTAGGCTATCGGCCCAAGGGCCTATACAAGCCCAGCCAAAAAGGTACCCTGGCTTTTGCCACCAAAGAAAATTATTTTCCTGTGCCACTGTCGAGCAGAGCCACAGAAGTGATCCCGGGGTGAATTTCCTATTTTTCATCCAATATAGGTTCATAGGTAGGTACTAGGCTATCGGCGTTTATGGGGTTGGCAAACAGTGGAGCCATGTCCTTGCCATATGGTATGATGGTACTGTTTTCTGCATTTAGCTTGAGGCCAAGACATTGGCATCAGTCTGTACCTGATGTAAGACCCTGTTGCAGTGTGTTAACATCATTTGGCGGGTCAGTGACAGACAGCACACAACTTACAGTTGCCACAGTCTTAGCACCTACAAATGTGGGTGGTGACAGTTAGCATTCATGCCTAGATACATGTGGGTATTTAGGGCAGCGTCTACTCACAGGGCCTCGACATGTATACATATTGCACACACATAGGCAGCACAGAGTAGGGATGGCGCCTTAACAAATGCCCAATGTGGGACACCTCATGTAGTATCATGACAGTTGGTAGGACAAGCCATACCCACAGTAAGTGCAAAGGACAGGACATCTCTTGGATTGCCAATATGACATCATATTTTTGTAGCATTGCCCAACATTATGCTATTTCTCAAAACATTGAGTTGTTTCTGATGTAAAATGACTACTTTGTGCAACTATTACACACATGTAGGAAATGTTTGTTGTCCTACACTTGGGACCTATATCTTGTTTTAGTTGTTTTCACAGGGCACACCTGGCCACAAATGGACTGCAACCTGCATGGTGGGACAAGAGTTGGTGACACTGCTACAAGGGGATATACACACACACACACACACACACACACACACACACACACACACACACACACACACACACACACACACACACACACACACACACTCATGAACCGCCCTTGGTGAGAGTGGAACTCCTACCTGTCTAGTTGTACATACTATAGCTCTACATACATATTGCATGCACCATGGAGTTTATATGTTTTGTAGTCTTGGACACTACTATTAAGGTGAAGTACATCTGCAGGTGCTGTAAAGGTTGTCACTGGACTGGAGGGTTAATAGCTTTACCCAGGCCCTTAAAATGGTATAACCATTGCACACAAATTCAAGGAAGACAGCAACACTACTACAGGGGGTATGCCTCATATACACACATATATACACTCACAGTGATGCCGTTCATGAGTTTAGAACCCCACCTATCTAGATGTATGTACTATAGTGCTACTTACTTATCACATGCACCACAGAGCTTATGTGTCTAGAGGATGTCTAGCGGTGCATCTAAGGTGAATGACATTAGCAGGCCGTGTAAAGTAATCCAATGGGGGGGTTAACAGGGTGGAACAGGCCTAAAAATGTATTGGCATTGCACACACATAGTCAAGACATACAACTGCAGGGGGGTATAGTTACAAACACACACTGAATTGCCATTGCTGGGATTAGAACCCCTCCCTATCTAGCTGTATACACTATAGTGCTACGTACTTATCACATGTGCCACAGAGGTTATGTGTTTGGAGAGTGTGTAACTGTGTATCTGAGGTTGATGACATCAGCAGACCCTGTAAAGTAGGCCAATGGGGGGTATAGTGCTACATAGTTATCAAATGCGCCATGCTTATGCATTTGGATAGTGTCTGCCACTGCTGTTGGGGTGGATGACATCAGTAGCTGCTGACAGGGAGGTCACTGTTGTGGGGGGCACCAGTTACAGGGCTTTAAAATGAGTGACCATTGTACAGACATAGGCCTGTTGGGCATGTATATTCTGCTGTATGTGGAATATATACACAGACACATGCACACAAGGTGGCCAAAGTGTGATTAGAACCCCTACCTACCTATTATTACACACTAGAGCTCACCATACTATTTGTATGGGCCACTGGCTACAATTGATGCATGAGTAGTTGCAACACTCCATCATACTATGCCTTTCTGGGTCTCTGTTTCGCTCTCTCTCTCGCTCTCTATCTCTCTCCCCCTCTGTCTGCCTCTGTATATATGATACACACACACACACACACACACACACACACACACACACACACACACACACACATATATATATATATATATATATATATATATATATAATATGTATATGTATATGTATATGTGTGAGTGTGTGTGTGACCTGTATATATGTGTCTATATTAAACACAACAGATCCAGATATATCTTATATGTGCCACATACAGATAGATAAGAGTAATCATGTCTGATGGGGAAAGGGAGAGACAGTTGAGGTATATATAGCTCTCTGTATGCACAGAGATATATGGACATCACAGTTCTATAGTCAGATGTGGGTTCAGGCATGGGCTGAAATTAGCTAAATGTAGGAGCATGCCCAGTATGACCTTCATTAATTACAATGGGACTCCAGGCCAGACCTACCTGTTCTCCAGTCCAGGATTTTTTGTGCTACAGCCAATTGTTTGCTGGACCTGGTGGAACAGTCCAGCACCTCAATGATATACTGCCTGAGGGATTTCCTGGTTGTGTGCTGACCCATATCTAGGGTGTGCACAGTGTGTATTGGACTGAAAAGAGTTTTGCACAATATGTCTGGTACATTTTACACAGCACTGTGATTTCTTGGTACATCAGTGGCAGATCATTATAGACTGATGTGTGGAAATGCTGACGGACATTTGGGTTACTGATTCCATACACTGCAGGGAACCTGTGCTATTACATGAATTGTTGCATTCTGCATTTTCTACATTAGTCTGGCCAGTAGTTCCTTCTTCCCCTTATATGTGGGCCTTTGCCCTACCCTGCTCCATTTCCTGGCTTTATCCACAGTTGTTGCTCTATGTAGTTGTAGGTATGCTGTGACTGGGGTAAGAGATGTAACACCTCACACAGAGTTACGGACTTCATACCTCTGACTGTACCTGTTTTGCAGGTTGTCCAGCATAGTGCCCCATACGTCTGCTCTGGTCCTCAGATGGTTTGTGTTGTACTGTTATTATAAGGCTACATGTTGCCCATACCTCTAAAACCTTTACAGCAACTAATGTGGACAGGGCTGTATATAACAGTGGGACATAGGCCCAAACATGGGGACAGGATTTTAATATTGTTCTTACAAATATATACAGTTGGTGGAATCATTTTGTATTATCATGCAATTTCCGATGGGTATGAAGTCTGCATCTCAGTTGTCTGTTATTAGTTTCTCACAGCAACATTGACTGATTTGCCAATAGTTTGCCAGAAAACTGCAAATGTTATAGCAAACAGAACAGATATATGAGCCATAAATGTGGACATTCTGTTAAACTCTGTACATTTGTGGGGTATTGATGATGCCCACTGACTTGTTGTAAGTACTGACACAGTTACATGACACCTTTTATATCCTGGTGCTACACTGACTTGTTACAACCTGCTGTTCTACTAGCCACTATCAAGGTTACTGAGGGCTATGTACTGTCCATATCAGTGGCCCCCTGTCCCTGCATTGTGTCTGTCTTTGCCCAGCTTTCTTGCAGTAACAAATACTAACATATGGACAGTCTGTAGAACTCCTACCATAGGTGTAGCTCACATGCAAAACAGTAAGTGCAGCCAGTCTCAAACCATGTACCCCATCAACCATGGTAATGTACTTACCCACTAATCCATGACAGCCACCAGACAATGCAGTTTACTTCCTGACACTATCAACTACAGACAAACATAACACTTTGACCACTGCATATTGGGGAAATGGTACATGTCACCAGGTTGATTGGGACAGCCCAGGGAATGTGTGGTCTGCTGCTATTACCTTGCAAACATACTGTGACTGCAGTTGTATGGGGACATGGGTGTGTTCAGGGTAGAGGACTCTAACATTGACAGTCAAGCATTTGTCCTTTGACCCCATTGTATGTCATTCCCTCACATAGTGCACTGGGTTTTGCTGGCTTGGGGCCTACTGCATATTATGGGTCAGCCAGTATTGGACAGAGAATTCCTGTTGTCCCACACAGCTGTCAGTTGTCTGCAGCTATCCCGTTAGCCCACTCTATTCCCTTGCATAGATGCGGCAGGTTCATACATATGCTAACACAGTCTATTATCCCATTCATTTGTTGTAATGAATAGTGACTTATCTTGTGCCATCAGCGGCTGAGATAACAGTGCTTCAGGGCTGTCTCTGTCTGATGCATGCCATATACAGCCAATACATGATAAGGTACAGGTTGTGTGGTGTAGCTGGCGTCCTTTTTACTATGTATGTGAGTCGGAGTGAGGTGTCAGTCCCGAGGACCCTAGGTTGTCAGTGCATGTACTTTGTATTTCCTCTTTGCCAAGGGCAGGGCATACTGGGCATGCCTATGTCTGCCTATAGGAATAGGCTCAGGGGGTTCCTCCTCTGAGTCCCCCTGTGGCTGTGGGGACCTTGGCACTGGTGAGGGGCTGTGTGTCCCTTCCCTGTGATGTTCCTGCTGCAACTGTTTCCATAGGATCATATTGTGTAGCATGGCATATACTGTGAACATCTGTGCACATGTGACTGGAGAGTATTTCAGGGCTCCACCTGATATCAAGGCAGTGAAACCGTGACTTAAGCAGCATAACCACATGCTCTGTGATGTTCCTAGTTTTTGGATGTGTCTTATTATGGCATTCTTCAGTAGGTGTGTGTGCGCATTTCTGATGGGTGTCATCATCCACTGTTCCAGTGCATAGCCAGCATTCCCCAGTAAATGGCCACATGGGATGTCCCCCCGGCAAACGTCTGGTACAGCTGTGATGCATGCCAATTGTGGGATTCTTGATAACTACCAGGACTGCCAGCACACACATTGATGATAATGCCTTGGGCATTGCACATGACCTGGCAGTTGATGGAGTGATACCCCTTGCAGTTGATATAGATCCTACCCTTTTCACTGAATGGTGCTTTGATGTGCACATGAGTGCAGTCTATGGCACCCAATACCTCACAGTAGTGTGCTACATGGTGGAAGAGATGAATGTTGTTGACCCTCTCCTCAGGACTGTGGGGTAAATAAATGTGCTCACTGGCATGTGCTTGCATGGCATCCAGGAACTGGTGGAGTATGCAGGATGCAGATGCCTGTGAGATCCCCATTATATCAGTCCAATTGGTCTTTGAAAAGTACCAGTAGCTATTATTCTGTGAGCTGCACATACCTTTGTTTCCACTGGGATAGGTTCCCCTCTGTTGGCTCTGGGTCTGAGTGGAGGGCGGCAGAGCTTGGTGAGTTCTTCTAGTATGTTCCTGTCTACCCTGTAGTGCTCTACAATCTCCAGCTAATGTAGCCTCTGGAAGATCACCCTGGGCCTGAACACTCTTCTCTTTCTCAGTCTGGGCCTATTGTCAGCATAACCATCTTCACTGACCTCAGCCTCAAGTACATACAGCTGTAGCAGAGCAGCAGCAGCCCCTAGCATTTTGTCAATTAAAATTCCCAAGTGGGTACTCCAATGGTGCAGAGTATGAGGGAAAATCATATTGCAGGATGTATGCATACTGTATAGTGGTGGGCTACAGATGCAGCCTGTGTGATTGGCTCATTATGCTGCATTCCACCTGATAGGTATATTGTTGGGGGTTTGAATGGGCTGGTGTCTGTTGAACAGGGCTTATTAGTCATTTCTATTTGATTGGCTTTCCCAGGCTATATTTCTTTTCTTTTTTTATTTTCTGATTCTTACACTGCTAAGCACTGGGGCATGGCATACAAACCCGCTGCTCTAGTGAAAACAGTGCTTAGCGGTTTTGACGCTCCCACAACCATGGCCACACTCAGCTTTTCCCAAACTATCTAAAACACGCTCAGCAGCATCAGATACACCCTCCCTGCTTAGCTGTGCTTAGTTGAGCACAAACAGGCACTGCTGAGCTCCAATCTGCTTTAACATATTGTGACAGACCCCCTTTTGATGTCAGCTACCTGTTCTACCACTACCTACATGGTTCTAGCCCAACCGCAGGTTGTATCTGCGGACACTGTAGCCCTTTTGCTATTCAGTAACACCCAGCTAATTTACATACAGCTAGTTCAGTATACCCTGGATACTTCACTACTCCAGGGCCTGCCTTCATAGCAGCCACTGACACCTGCCATTGCGATACACTGCATGCTGGGCACTATAATGCACTATATCGGCAATTGTGTACTTTTCACTTTTTTACTCTTTTTATTTTTTTTTCCATAACCATAAAAATCTCCTCTGGCACACTAACAGTATTAGTGACCACTTACCAGCCTTTATAAGTCATATGACCACCTCAGTCATTAGCACAAACCATGTTAAGCAAACCAGAGCGTTATCTCATTTCTCCTCCAGCACCTTTAATGCAATTTTACAAAGGATCAACTGGACCCCACTCAAATATCTCCCTCTCCATGAACTGTTGAATTCTTCTATTCAAAATTTCTTAGAATTTTAAATAGTTTAGCCCCACCTTGCCTTAAAAGAATAAAAGCTAAGCAGGCAACCTGGCTTACCAAACACACAAAGCAAATTATGTTTGCTCGGGATAAAGCTTGGAAAACCTGGCAAAAAAATTAAAATCCTAATAACCTCATTCAATGTAAACAATTACACAACCAGGCAAAATAACTAGTGATTAAAAATAAAAAAGAACACTTCCTAAGCCTTCAAGACCAACACAAACCAAACCCAAAGAAATTTGAAGTACAATCAATTCCCTATTCCATCCAGGTGAAAATAACAATCCTTGACCTAATCCAGATAAAACTCCCACTGAGATAGCCTTACTCTTCAATTCATATTTTATCAAAACCATAGCTAAACTCACCGCTACCTTCCCCCCATAGACCCCTGCCCATCTGAACCTCCCACTTCAGACACCTCTACTACTCTTCTATTCTCATTCTCACCTCTACCAACTTCCACTATAAAAAGACTACTTCATAAACTCAAACCTTGTACTAACGCACCAGACAATTTACCTGCTGAATTTCTACAACTATCTGCAAACTCCATTGCCTATCCTATCAGCATACTCTGCAATAGATCTATTCAGGAGTCCAGTATACCAAACATATGGAAGAAAGCATTTGTTCTTCCACTCCATAAAGGTGGCAACAACTCTGATTTCTCTAATTTCTGACCCATTGTTATCCTCTATCCCATCTGTAAAATATTAGAAAAATGTATTCATACTTAACTTCTTAACTATCTTGTCTAAAACCAAATACTTTCCCCCACACAGCACAGCTTCAGGCCAGGTCATAGTACCTGTACTACTCTCATATCCTTTATGGACGCAGTAAACAAGGCTCATGATGCCGGTTTCATAGTCTCCTCACTGTTCCTAGATCTCTCTAAGGCCTTCACATCCCCTTCTGCTTACAAAACTCACCAACTTAGGTCTCTTACCCCATACCTTAAACAGATTCTCAGACTATCTCACCAATAGGCAACAATCCACCAAATGGCAACACTCCTCCTCATCTTTTCTCAACACAACCAAAGGTGTATCTCAAGGATCTATACTAGGTCCCTCCTTTTCAGTATATTCATTAACAACTACCACACCACCCTTACTCATGGCACAGTTATCCAGTATACAAATTATTCTACAGTCATCTATACTGCCAAATCTATATCCGAGTTACAACGTCTTACTCAAAATGCTTTTACTTAAACCAAAACTTGGATGTCAAACAACCATCTCACTCTAAATCCTAATAAAGCCAAACTACTAATACCCCCCCAAAAAAAACTACCATCCTGAACAAGAATGATTTTTATCTTCAATTCCATAATAATACTCTCATTGCAGTCGTTCCAAGTACCAAACTGCTAGGAGTTATTATTGACGAAAATCTAACATTCAACCTCCATATCCATAGCAACATAAAAAAACACATAAAAATTAGGTACCCTCTATAGACAAATACTACCTTAATATTACTGCTAAAAAAGCTCTAGCATCATCCTTCCTGCTACCATCTCTACTACATGGTGCCTCAGTCCTCACCAATATCCAGTCTTCCCGGAAAGCCAAACTGAACTCATGTTACAACAAGACTGCCAAATTTGCAATAAATTCTAAAAAACTCAGCACACCACTGCTTATCTCTACAACAACAAAACTGGCTCCAACTCCCACACTACCTCACTTATTCACAATTAACTACTGCACATAAACTCATATACAAGCCTTGAACATGCCCCTCCCTCTCCTTATTGACTTTATACCACCCTAACAGGCCACCAAGATCCAAAAACACAATGATGCTGAAAGGTGAAAAACCTAACCTTGCAGCTGGTCAAATGCTGTACTCTTTTACCATCTCAAAACTATGGAATGCCCTCCTATCTTCTATCAGAATCAGTAATTCTGCACTCTTTAAGAAGTCTCTCAGATCACACCTCTCTTCTCTCTGGCAATGCACTTGTGCCATAATAGTACCTCCTAACACCTGATCCACTATTATATCCCTCTACAGTATCACTACCTAGGAGCTCTTGGTGACTTGCTGAATTCAACTGCTTATGCCTACAAACCTCCAACAAGTAACAATCAAAACTGCTACCCTACCTGACTAACTCCATCCTCAATGATCAAACTATATACAATGTTGATATGTAATGTTTGTAAATAACTTGATCCACTGTGTTTAATGTTTATTTCCATGCATTGAGACTGTACATACACTATATATTGTGCTTTTTCTTGTATGTATTATTAATGTTATGTGGAGCTTTTCTCCCCAGGCGTCTACTGAAAATGGGCTCACCTAGGCCCAATAGACCTTCCCAGTTAACAAATGCAATAAATAATAAATAAATAACGGCATGTTTGTGAGGTGCATAGTGCCACACAAACGTAATATATGTATTAAAAAATGATGATATTTCATTGATTTGCATTGCTTTCAGGACTCACTGGCCATTGTTTTGGCCATTGTCATGCATATGGTACCATATCCACCTTTTTTCCTAGCTTATTACAGCCTGTGTGAATGTTGCAGTCCTATAAACAGTTTGTATTTGTGTACATTTCTTCCACCAACATAGCACCTACATGGGTGCCTTTCTGCTTACTGGATCGCAAACCAACCTCATTTGCATGTTTTTCACCAGCTTATGAGGTGATTTGCATTCCCTGCACGCTCATGTATGCCCTTCAGCCCTGTTTCCTGGATCGCTCAGTCAGTCACGTTCCATGCTCGGGCTGTAACAGTATGCCTACATGGAGAATCGCTCTATGTAGGCTTTATTGAATTCCACCCAGATTCTAAAATTTGGAATGTGGTGACTTGCACAGGATGCCTTAAGATGCAGTAAAAAGTTGGATTAAAATAATCAGACTAGCAAAGGATCAAACACATTACTTCATTTGTTACAGCCAAAGCCTTTCTAAAGTCATCAGTTTGTTAATCATATCTAACCACTGTATCACATGAGGAATATTGACTTTCTTTCAAAGTTATAGAATCAATATTTTGGTCTCCAATAGGTTCCTGTATAGTCAAGCCTTCTGATGCTCATTTAGCATGGGCACCAAGTCACATTTACCTGTTATGTTCTAATGAAAAAAGCTAGAGCAATCCTTAGAATGATTCAATGTCATTTTATCATTGCCTTCCAAAATTATATTAATAAATACATTTTATTATGCAATGTGTTGTATTATTGTGTTCCATTTGCTCAGAACAAATAATTCTATAAACAGGTCTTTCAGTTTCTTGGAGAAGGGAGGGGGATTGACCAATGCTAGAATGGCAGCTGCTCAAAATGAAAGGAACAGTGCTTGGTGCTGCACTTCAGCTTATTGTGAGCCTTTATAAATGGGTTAGTCTCCTAAAAAAAAAAGGGGGGGGGGATCAAAACAGAAAGTTCATATTCATTTTAGAAAAATATTTCCATTGCCCTGCCTGGCAACCTAGTAACTGGTGATAAAGGCACAATTCTTTAATGAGAACTTGTTGTACTGCTGGGTCAGTGCATTGGCATTAAATAATAACTAGCTGGGAAGAATTTCTGGAAAGTACAATATGCTTTGTCATTGGCCTTTTCCACTTAATTTGCAGAGGGATGTGATTATTTAGTGACAAACTGAAGGTGCACTTACAGTCTATTCTAGAAACAAACTACGTATATAAGGTGATCTGTTTTGAAAATTTAAGACAAATGTTAGTGTTTATTTAGTCAATGGTCCAAGTTTGTGTCAAAAATTGGCAAACTTTTGACTCGATTGGGATTACTTATTCATAGTATTAGAATGTCTAAATTTCTCAAAAAGTTTTATTAATTTACTAAAACATTTATATAAAGGAGCCTTAGCATATATATTAAAATAGGAACATACATCTCAACCAAAATACCCATTATAAAGGGAACCAAGCAGGGATGTCCTCTTTCTTCTCTGTTATTCACCCTTATTATGGAGCCATGCGCTAATGACATTAGGAAAAACAAGAATATAGAATGACTAGAGTTTAATGAGGGAATAACTTCTAAAATCCAACTATTTGCAGATGACGTACTTATTACTACAAAAGGGAATGATTCTTCAATAACCTCATTATTTGATTCCATCAATATATTTCAAAAGATGTCTGGTCTGTCTTTTAATGATAAAAAAACAAAATTCTTACCTATATATCCAAACAATAGTAAAAGACCTATAGAAAATAATAAATATAATTCTAATACAGATCAGATTACATACTTAGGAATTATTCTTGATAAAGTTATAGATCAATAATACAATTAAACTACAATAAATGTTATGAAAACATTCAAAAGCTAATAACTGAAATGGAACTCAATCCTATTCACTACAGAAGAAAGGTTAACAATCATAAAAATGATATTCCTACCTAAAATTTTATACATTATTCAATCTATTTTAATACTTCCCTCAAAGAAATTCACCAATAAGCTAAACTCTTTGATATTAAAGTTCTTTTGATCTCCCAAAAAAACCAGAATAGCTCTTAAACACCATATGAATAGTTGGTGCAAAAGAGGAATAGTGTTTCCAGATCTATATTTGTATTCAAATTCATCTATAATTAGAGCAGTTGCACAGCTTATGGATTCTTCATATCTGGCTAAATGGAAGCTACATTGGGAAATAACTGCTATGCAGTTAATAATAAGACCACCAACATATAAGCTAGAAATAATAAATAACCCAGTGTTATGGATATTAAAGGACTATTTTACTACACACGTGACATCTAGTCATACAACCAGCTACATCCATAATATTATGACAACCTTTTGAGATTTCATATATAAACATCTTAGATACAAAGAATGTTTTTTTCTACTTTTTCCCATAGCCTTTACTCAAGAATCTTTATTAACTTCTGACTCTAATAAAGTCATACTATTTAAACAAAATGATCTTAAGTTTTGGTTTCAACTGACTTCAGATAATAAAGTCAAGAATGTAGACTTAATATTACAGGAATTTCAATTGGAAACATCCCTGTGGTTAGATAGGCAATCCCTTAGATTATTTATAGTCAATAAAATAGATTTGATCTCTCCATCAGTCAAATATGATACTAGTATTCTGTTTGATTATTTTCATTCTACCCTTCAACATAAACAAACCTATACAGGTAAACTTTCCTTTATATACAGAATCATAAGAGAGGAAACATATACTTGCTCAGAAAGCTACTGGAATTACTTTTACACAATCAACAATGAAGCCCCAAGTGAACAAGATAAAATTAACATATTAGAATCAGCAGAGAAAACTACTCTATCACTTAAATGGAAATTATTCACTTGGAGATTTATGTGCAGATCTTTCTATAAGCCTCAATTAATGAATACAATTAATAGAAAACAGAATACCTGTAACAAATGCAAGTCAGATGTAAACATAGATTGGGCACACATGTTTTATAATTACCCTGCCATTAAAACATTTTGGGGAAAAGTTAATGAATTTTTACAGGGTCTATATCAGAACATCGAAGTTTCTGAACTTCGAATGTTCCAATATCGACCCCTAATAAGCAAAAGCTGAAAACAGCAAAGTTTCAGAAAACCAAATTATTTCCTAGTGAAAGAATTTGGTTGTCCGTTCTTGTCACTTTGCTATTTTCAGCTCTGTGGTGGAAAGTTACGGGTCGGGTTCAGGTAAGTGTGTGATTGTGTGGAAGTGAGGGTTAGGGCGGGTTAGGTGAGTTAGGGTTAGGGGCAGGACAGGTAAGTGTGTGATTGTGTGGACATGAGGGTTAGGGTGGGGTAGGTGAGTTAGAGTTAGGGCGCGGGTGAGGTGTGTCTGCTATAGTGACAGACCTTAGGGTTAGGGTTTGGGTTAAGGTAAGTGGGTAGATAGTGGTGTATGTACAGTTTAGTGTAGGTTTAGATGTAAGATTTTAGGTGTATGTGTGTGGATTGCTGTTTGTTTGGTGTGTTTGTGTTGTATGTGTTTTGGAACAGCAACTTTTTTCCCTAGGAAAAAACTTGCTGTTCTGAATTTTCGATGTTTACAGTTTTCGGTTACTAGGGGTTGATATTAGAACATTCGAGGTTCTGAAACTTCAATGTTCTAATATAGACTCATTTTTACGGGTACTCTTTACAGATAATTTCATGCTTAATAAGTCCTTGGTTCTTTTTAATACACCTATACCTCATAGAATTAAGAAAATAAAATATCCTGTACTCTGGGTAATACTCACTGTGGCTAGAAAGAGTATTACATTATTAAAAACTGGATATCTGATTCTCCTCCTACTTTTATTGAATTCAAGAACATCTTAAATGAAGTTTGTCTTTTATAACTTAAGACTGTAGTTTCTAGCACAACTAGAAAGACTTATGCTTATCATATGTGGGTTAATTTACAAAATTTGTTGAAAAAAGATTAATAGTTACAGTCAAATACTTCTGTTTTATTTGCCTTCTTCCATATGTGATGCTAATCAAAAATGATCAAAGTTACATTTTTATGCGAAGATTAATGGATGTCTTTGTAAATACCTTAGTTATTCTATTTTTTTTCATTTATTTCTTATGGTTATGTGATTTTTATGTGTTATAATCTCAGAATTTACAGTTTGTTTCTGTTAAAGTTATGTGATTGTTTACAAACTTATTTTATCTAAAATCAATAAAACTGTTTCCAAAAAAAAAAAAAAATTGGCAAACTGGAACTTTTGTTATAGACCAGTGACAATTCTATAACTGCATGATTAAGGTGTAGGAGGCTTTTCTAAGTATTCTGCATACAATTTTAGTAGGCAATAGTTCATCATTTCTAATCACTAAGAATTCAGTTGTGTGAGCATACTCACTATAACTCTATATGTGTTTTTATAGAGAGCTCACTATTACAAGACAGTCACAAAATGAAAAGGGTTAGAGTCAGGCAGGTCAGTCTTCCATCTTGAAATGAAAGGTAATTAGATATCACTAGGATGCATGGTTACCATCGCCCTGTGGCCAAAAGTGAGAAGCTTAGGGTGGCATTCACAGTCATTACTTGAATGCATTAAGGCTATCCGCAATGTTCTCGAATGAGTGCAACAAAGCCAGGATGCATAGAAGCCACTAATGCTAATGTGTGACAGCCATTGATAAGCCTAAGAAAATGAAGTCATAATGAAAAGTAAATGAGAAATGATATAAAACAGCTTATGCCAAGGAAGCATTCTTTCACCTATTCATGATTCATAGTGTACTTTTCAAACTTTTCCATGACATCCACAGATACATTATATAAGGGTGAGTCTCATCCATTTACTTTGCAATCTTCAAAGATGCTGTCATTTGCTGCTAGCTTTGCTATTTCATCTTTGCTAAGCCAAACAGCTTGTGCCCAGCCATGCTCATTGTCCAGGAAGTTGGAGATATAAACAGAGGATAGCCAGTTATAGTTTTTATAATCTGATTTCTTGGTAAAATTAAAGAAATGATAATCAGGAGGTACTTGACAGGTTTAGAGTGGACAGGGATAATATATGAGTCTTAATTAGCATGTATGACCCCCATGGGGTACTGGGGGAATGCATAGACTTCCTATCCCTGTGAATACTAAGATATGTATAGCCCTCATTATACTTGCCATTGGAACCTTCCTGAGATAGCCTAGGGGCACGTTGGGGATCTCAACGCCTTCTTTCTGCCTTGAAGATACTGCAGCAGTTCTTGGATATACTCTTGGCATGTGTGGATCAGTACATCTATTTTCCAGTGTCACCTCAGGACTGAACCAGGACTGTCAGTGTCTTTTATGGGGTGGCACATTTCCCTGAGGAACTCTGTGCAATAAAGTGCACCGATGTTGCAATTACAGCCCCATCTAGTGCACAGGGGGGAAGTGGTACTGCAATATAAAGGGCTACCTGTCCATAATTTGCCAGGTAGCATGTGATGTATGGATCTGCACCACCAATGTAACTGCCGATAATCCAGGCAGTGTGCATGATTCCCATATCTGGCAAACTAGCTCATTCTACCATCTCTCCCCACATGGGAGGATGCCCATGGTCATCTTGTTAGTAAGTGGAAAAATATTTTTCCTTTTTTTTTCTGTTGTATTTAAGTAGTTATTCATGGTAAAATCTACTGATGAAAACTAAACCACTTTTTCTTTATTTTGTTCTCCTCTCCTTTTCTTTCTCTCTCTCTCTCTGGCCTTTTTTTGTATTTCAGGTAATGTTAGGAATGCACTGGAACCACGGCTTATGACACCAATGAGAAATCCAAGAGAGCTGCTGAAGAGAATTCCAATATAGCCCTTTCCCAGAAATGAAGTGTCATTGAAAATGTTTTTGAAGAGCTGTCCTAGGTGCCTGGATGAGTCTGGGGGTGTCATTATGGCTCAACTACTGACACAGGATGTTTACTGCATGTTGCATTATGCATAACATGATCATGTGCCAGTCTAGTGGTGAAGTGACTCATGGTGTCACTGTAGCTCTTGATTCAAGTTCTACTAATGGTGACTAGCCTGCTGAAGTAGTAAGGGACCCCATGCAGCAGGCTTGGGCAGGACATATGGCTGTGCAGGTAAAGAGGGAGCATCTAGTCCAGAATTATGTATCATAACATTCAGGTTAGTTTTTCCTTTCTTGTAAAAAAGACAGATAGTATAACTAATGCACACAGTGATATATGTGGACAGTGCAATGTGGTGCATGGTTTACTGTCACCATTCATCGGACATTCCTCTCATCTTCAAATGATTTTTTTTTTATTTTAGAACATGTACTGATATTATTATTTGTAAAAGTCATACCTAAATGCTCACTGACTCCTGTTCAGTGATGTCATAAGGCATCACATAAGGAATAATCTTATTTTTAACTGTTTTGCGCAATACATTCTGCAGAAGTGGTGCACCTAAGTACACATGTACTGAATGTCTCAGGTGGTTCAATTAGTTAAAAGTGTTCATTCAGTATTTAAGATGAGTTTATACCTTGCATTTAAATGAAAATATATCATAGTTTTTTATCTTATGCAATGTTTTCTCAGTTTGAAGTATGTTGTTTGTTGAGCAACTGCAAGTCAGGTTATTACATTTTGTCATACATAATACTTTGGGGCCTCAGAGACAAAAAAATATCAATTATCATTTGTGCAGTGGTGAGGGTGAAGTGGCAGAAACATTTGTTTACATGGCAGGATACTAATTTATTTGAATCTGTAATTTACTTATAAGTGTTTCCCTGAAAAGTTGTGTATTACTACATTCCAGTTGTAACAAGGTCAATGTATACAGCATTAATGGTGATAATCACTGCAATCTTATTTTATGACATACTACTTTCTTTTCACAGTTCACTCAAGTTTTAAGCTGTACATTACAAGAATAAAATGCTTACAGGTACAAAGTGTCCTACCCCCCCCACACATTTTTTAAAGAACATATTCTCCTTGAGTTCAAAGTTGTAAGTAACATAAATGTTACACTTGAATCACAGTAGATCAAGGTCAAATGTGTTATACACATCTCCTAAAGATAGGCTAGGTGAGGATGCAGGTGATTCTGATGAGGGGCTGTCATTAGAGCTAGATGGGGAGTTGGTCTAATGCTATGACCTACTTGATGCAGGTCATCCCACAGACACTGATCTGACAGTGTTGTGGGACTGGGACTGCGACCACGAATGATAGGTTCTGCTAGGTGTAGATGATGTGGCCTGCATTAAATGTTTTATACTTGTTTCCCATGCCTAATTACAATACTTTCTTGAGAAGCACTTATAGTCTCATGTGATCTGCCCCCTATGTGACCTGACAGTACCCTGTCCTCTTCCCCTTCTAAGACTGGCCACAGATACTTGGTGTACTACTATAATATGCATCAGTGTGATCATGGCATTATCCCTGCTCTCTACCATTTCTGTGTAGTACTGGAAATCCTCACATATTCACTGGCGGACACTGATCATTTTTGGCTGACTTGGAAGACTCAACATTTTTGCCTAACTCTTTATGGCAGTGTTTTTGCCCTAACAATGTCAAGGCATATTTGCTGCTGGGCACCCAATGATTTACATGTTTCCCTGTGTAGCTGTGACAAATTCCTGCATCTGATTACCCTTTGTAAAGGTGTCACTGTGGAAATTGTTACTTCTGAATGCCTCCCATAATCCTGAAAATGTTCCTCTGGGTTTGACGAAACTGGCATAGAAGTGCATGGATTTTCTCCTTTAGCTGGTTGTGGTGTAATGTCAGCATGTGTTTGACTTTGTGATACACTGTCCCTTCTTGCAGAGTTACTAACATGATGTAGGATGTGAAATTCTGCCATTAAACTTGGGGACAATATACCACTTTCCTCTGGCTGCTTCACAAATATGACTATATTATCATCATCATCTTCTTCTTCTTCAACAGCCATTCTGTTACAGCTATCCTCCAAATTTATTGGTATATTGTATTTTTTCTTTCAGCTACTGATCCTGTAAAAAATAATTTGAAAACATTACCAATAAATTAATAGTATACAACACCTTATGCTTAGCAATATGGTTTGGGGGAAACTTGCCATGCACACTGCCTTCATTGTCATTCTGTATAGGTGTGGAAGGTTCACCTGCTAATAGTAATTCTCACATGTTTAATGTAATAATTCCATTTTAGCATTCATTTCTCTGTATAAATATATGTTGCTGTTTCTAAACCAACCTTCCTGAGCAGACTAGTGTTGCTGCTGCAGATATTGGTAGTAGCCAACGTCCACACTACCTCTAATTATTCCAGTGCCCTCATCTTTTGTGTCATAGTCATTGCCACAGATGGAGAGGAGGTATTCGTCATCTGGCATTGAAGGGATAATTGATGGAGGGCTCCCCCCATACTCAAATGTGAAATTGCATTCTGTCTTGCCTTGGACTGGCTTAAGCATGTCCTACCATATCATTTACCCTCTTCTAGCACTGTGTTAATATGTGGCTTCTTCCTTCAATTGCATTAATGCCCAGGACAACCAGATTCCTGTCCTTTTCCTTCTCAGCTCATATGGGCTCCCGTTTACCAAACATATATTTGCCATATGTGTTAAGGGCTGCCATGCAGATTCGGTTTTTCTCATGGCTGAAGTTGTCCTTTCTCTGCCTTGATCCCCATTCTGCATCAGTAATGCACATAAAATAAGCCACAGTTATACACACACAAAAAAGCATTGGATGTAACCATTAGTCAAATTACACAGCAAAGAAAGTGTGGCTGCCATCTTCCTACAAACAAGTTAGGTAACACAAACCTCATAATTATATACACATGCAAAATATCATTCCAGACAAGTAAAGTTATGCTATACTAATGTTTGCAGTATCATAAATATATTAAAACAATCACTTTTTTAACATATTCATCCTTCACTTAGTCCCACCCATTGTCTTGCATTCACCATAATTTAATTTTTCATTTTTCAGTGACACTAGAAATCTCCAAGTAAAGATATGTGTATATTCAGCCAACAACACATACCACTTCAATAATTCACAATTAAAACACTGCATTTCTACAGTGTATGCACAATCACTACATGACAACAAAGTAAATGATTTTCCCAGTGATCATTAATCATTTCCACTGCTGCTGCCATGATTTTCCATTTACAAATTACAGCTTTCCATTCTTCACTAAACCCATCACACTCCGCCCATCATATGATTAAAACAGAACATTTCTTGAAGTGAACTCACTACTGTTTTATCATTTTGTAGTGTTTCATATTAAATTACAGTATTTCTATTACTTTACTTACTTTAAAAAGTCTGCAGTTTCTTAAGTCATTTGTTGCCTAACTCACAATTTAATTGATAGTGTTAAACTATTTTATGTACATTCAGGTCCATTTATGTATTTTGTTTTCAAATTAGGCCCATTTATCTCTATGAATTGCAGTAATACGGGAATATTTACGGCTACTTATGCCTGTAAATCACTCTTGGCTACTCATGAATACAGTCTTGGGTTAGCATGAATATACTGGGGACAATGGCAGAGTCCATAGCAGCCTTCAACAGTCCCCAGCATGCCATGGGAATGCTTGGATAGCTTTAGATATTAAACACCCAACCAAGTAACACAAACTGAGAAATCACAAAGCAGGCTGGTGTTACAAGAAACAAGGATAACATTTATTCTTAAGTGCTTTCATCACAGATTACAGTTTACTTCTTTTTCTGAAGAAGTCAACTGTAATCTGTGACGAAATCGCTTAAGAATAAATGTTATCCTTGTTTCTTGTAACACCAGCCTGCTTTGTGATAGCTTTAGATATTCTCAAAGCTGAATATGTTTAGAAAAAGCAAAATGGAGTCATATGCATGACAGTTTGCATAACCATGAAATATAATCCCTGTCCATCTTACATCATCTGGCACACCTTGTCACCTTTTAGTAAACGTTAATACTCACACGTGTATGAATATTATTTCTGTCAAAAGAACTCACCCCCCCAAAAAAAAATACAGCTGGTCTACTGCATGAGGCATGTATAAATGACATTGAGGTGCAATATTCCAGAAAGGGTAGATAAGGCAGTGCACAACACGCAGGAGCAGAAGTAGCAACTGTAAGTAATATAAAGAAAAATAATGCTTGCATACTATTTTTTAACCCGCCATATAAAAGAAATGTGAATATATCCCTTTAAAAAAGCAAATATGTATGTGATAAAGCATTTTTGGTTAAATCAAACTTGCCATTAATGACAGTAACTGGTCTAATGCCCCTGCTGGTTAACTGGATCTGGTTAAGGTGATGTCACATCCCTGAAGGAGTGGTTCTAAACATGCAAATTACAGCCCTGCTAATGCTTTCTTCATTCTGTTTTTGGGCCTTCAAATGATGGCAAAACCTGTGAAGGCACAAGGCCATGCTCAGAGCTGGTTAGATAAGCAGTCCAAAATTATGGTCTGTGTTCTTAGTGACTCATACCTGGATAAGATCCAGGTGTACATAATGGGGAGTTAGTGGAAGAAGATTGATATATAGTAGGAGATGAGTGAGCACCTGTCATCCAACAGTGCCATCACAGGTATGATGACTCATAGATGCATAGGCCCAACCAGCTGGGTTGATCGGGCAGCTGCAAAAAGGTCAGAGTTCTGTAGTAAGTATAACTATTTTCTCTTTTTTGGCCATATTAAAGATAAACATAAACCATAAAAAGGTTGCATAGCTGAAGGAATTTGCTAGAGGAAAATTTGTATAACTGCAAAACAAAGCATAAACATATTTGTAAACACAGAACTGCATCTGTATATAAATATATGGAATGTTTATGTGATAACATAATTGTCTGTATAAATGCAAATGTAATATATGTGTGAATAAAATAATAATCTGTATATATATATATATATATATATATATATATATATATCTATATATCTATATATATATATCTATATATATATATATATCTATATATATATATATATCTATATATATATATATATATATATATATCTATATATATATATATATATATATATATATATACATATATATATATATATATATATCTCTCTATATATATATATATATATATATATATATATATATATAGATCTACTTCAGTAGATCAAACATTTACTAGTTCGAACTACATATGGCCAAGACTATATGTTCGAACTCGTAAAAGTTCGAACACTGACGTAAAACCACATAAAACCAAAAAACACAAAACTAAATGTCTATAGCACGGGGGCATAGCCCCCCTGCACCCCCCACACCCCCTTTACTTAAATATACCAACTCCGTGATCGCACTACATTGCAGAAATGGGAAATCTTCCCTTTCTGCTCTGTATGGAGATCTCCATTCAGTCAGATTGGACTTTTACAAATTGAACATATGGTCTCGGCCATATGTGGTTCTAACTTATAAACGTTCGATGTACTGAAGGGGACCTATATATATATATATATATATATATATATATATATATATATATATATATATATATATATATATATATATGTCAATACATCTGCTTGAGTACATTGTATTTTGTTTGCATTGCCACATAATTTCATTTAATATTGTGTTACCTTAGGTAGCAGTTAAAGTACATACAGACTTTTTTTTTTTAAAGAAAGAATTTTGTTTCTGTAGGCCAGAAAAATGTTTATTAATAAAGTAATTGCATAAAACAATAATTTCTTCTACAATACTAACTGCTCATACAAGATAGCTGAACTCAGTCAGGTATCACACCCTAGTTAGAGTAGAGGTTAGGGGAGGGGGCTGGGGGATGCAGCGTCAAAAGAACAACCAGCCCATGCTTTATTGAGAAATCCCCTTATATGTTTAGAATAATTAGGCATAAAACTATCAAGGAACAGTTTTTTTTTACAGTTAAGGAACTGAAAACATCCTTGAATTGCTACATGTTTGTGTGTGTGCACACCTGATGCCTGAATACATTTCACAGATTATTTCATTAAAAGCATAGCATTTTTAAAATATCACTCCACCAAAACAGACAGGCTGTTCACATGTATAAAAGTGTAACAATGTATTTATTTCAGCGTTTTTATACTGTACTTACCAAAGGAATACTAGATCATAGGAACCTCATGGTTGGAATTAGCCCTGCTGCGCTCTGGCTCGCTCTGTGCCCCACCCTGCCACCTAATCACACCCACCCTTACTACTGCTAGATTTAAGCCCAATAAACCACTCCTCTCCCATCCTCAACCTATCCCAAACAGCATCCACTTCTAATCCCCTCCCCTTCCTTTTGCTCATCCTCTGGATTCCCCACCCATACTCCATAGCCAAGTCTACCACTAACTATTCAGAATGAGACCCACTATGTTCCTCTCAGCAATATTGCTCACACTTTATCTCCTCAATATCTACAACAATCAACCTTACATTGGCTTTCACCACCCACGAAACCAAACTAACACGGCTCCTACCTCAGATAAAGCGGATCAACCCTTAGCTTACTTCAAACCTGTCCTTTCCACATGTAACAACCACCAACTAACTAGACCATGGTCCATCTCCCCCAAAACCAGATACTATAATAAAATAATTAGTAAAGCGCTGAAAATAATAATAACTGTCCAACTCTGTCTGATAAGGGATGGTGACATTCTCCCTAATCCAGAACCCACCATTCCCACAAGCCCTCCACCCAACACTGTCAACAATTTCTGTCCAAATGCTAGGCCCACAAACTCTCTCCTGATTTGTTATCTAAATATCAGGAGTATTAACAATAAGATCCACAACCTTTATGCTCTCTTGGCAGTCTACTCACCTGATGTACCTTGTCTTTCAGAAACTTGGCTGAAACCAGGAACTAAAGACACTGAAGTTATTCCACCAGGGTATAACATACTCCGCCTGGACCATGTCACTAGGAAAGGTGGAGGCATAGAAATTCTGTTTAAAAACACAATAGATATCATCCTTGCCCTACAACAGGCCCCCCCCAATTCAGTAATGTAGAAGTGCTCCTCTGCAAACTACAGCTTAACAAAATCAAATCCCTATACATCGCCTGCATATACATCCCTCCAGGTGACAACACTAATACCTTACAAGACTTCCTACAATGGCTTTCATACAATTACCCCCATGAAACCATGGTGTTAGAGGACATTAACAATGATTGGAACAATTGTTCCTATGAATCCCCTACCACCCACATAAATCTTTATGGCTATACCTAACTCATATCCTCACCCACCAGGATAAATAAACCCAACTACAAAGGCAGTATCCTGGACTGGATACTTGGCAGCAACCACCTAGACCTGCATAATGTAGGTACCCTCCCAGATGACATAAGTGACCACCTACTCACTTACATCATTAAACATAAAGTAAATAACCACCACCAAATTCTCACAAGAACTTTAACCTTGTCGCCTTTCAGAATTAACTCAAAGCATGCAATTGGGCCATCCTAAAAAAATCTTCCACTGGATGATGCTGTAGCCTGTTTTAATTCCAAATTCCTCACTATCCTAGACTCCCATGCTCCTATGCGCACCCACAGAGCCAAAACCAGGACAGGCCCCTGGCTCACGAAGGTAACCAGAACTAAAATTTTGGCATGAAACAAAGCATGGAATAAATGGCTTACCTCTAAAGACCCACTCGACCATATTAAATTTAAACAGTTAAGGAATGATGCCAAGAAAGGTACACTATTAGACAAAAAGAACTACTACCAACACATTCAGCATAAACATGAACAAACCTCAAAAATTTTGAGCAGGCATTAACAAACTGCTCCACCCTGGCCAAACCACTACTCCCACCCCATCAGTTTCTAACCTAAAGGAGGAAACTGCTAATATCTTTAACAACTTCTTTACCAAGACCATCCAGTCACTAGCTAGCCAGCTACCCCTCATCAACCCCTCGCAGAATTCCTCCCCAACCACCACCCAACTACCTTTTAACTTCCAGCCTGTATTTACATCTACCATCAAATCCTCCCACCCGAATACCTATAGAAAAGTGCAGAGGCCATTGCATACCCTATTTCGATTATCATAAACCGCACCTTGTCTGAAACTTATTGCCCCTTTCTCTGGAAGGTCTCCCATGTCATACCCCTTCATAAGAGAGGTAACTCAGTAGACCTCTCTAACTACAGGCCAGTAGCCATACTATCACCACTGGCCAAAATAATGGAAAAATGCACCCATAACCAATTAACCCACTACCTTACCCAAAATAAACTCCTGGCCAACTCTCAGCATGGCTTTAGGCCTCATCATAGCTACACTTCAGCCCTCCTATCCTTCTCTAACTCTATTAACATTAATTGAAACAATAACAAACTAACCTCAGCTCTCTTTCTAGATCTCTCTAAGACCTTTGACATGGTCAACCACCAGCTACTTATTCATACCCTGAAACACCTGTCACTTAACTGCGGCCCTATTAAATGGTTCCAATCCTATCTGACTGAGAGACAGCAAGCAGTTATTATGGAAAAATACCCTATCAACCCGACTATCTATTACTCTAGGAGTCCCCTAAGGGTCCATATTAGGACCCCTACTCTTCTCAATCTTCATCAACAACCTACCCACTATCACCCCCGAGGCCACCTGCATTCAGTATGCAGATGACTCTACACTAATCTGCACAGCGTCCTCCTTAATTGAGCTCAAGATCCTAATCCAGAATACTTTCAATGAGGTAGAAAAATGATTTGCTGACTGTCAGCTTCTCTTAAACCCCAATAAAACCAAACTCCTAATCTTTTCCCCCACTAGTAAAACCTCTTCGCCATTTTTTACTTTAACTACCAACAATGGCACTACTATCTCCCCAGATACTCACACAAAACTCCTGGGGTTCACAGTTGACAATACCCTAAAATATGACACCCATGTCAATCAAACAATCAAATCTGTCAACAAAAAACTGGGCTCCCTCTATAGGATCAAATCTTTCCTCACCCCATTAGCAAGCACTATTATTGCCCGATCCCACTTATTATCCACCCTACTCTATGCCTCTCCTCTTTACACTAACTTGAATAAAGCCTCTCTCACCAAACTTGCTAGCTGCTATAACCAAGTTGCCAGATTCACCACAGGTACAACCTCTAGGACCCACCATTGTATCAACCTAACTCAACTAGGATGGCTTGAATGGCCTAGACTTGTCCAATATAAACAACTCATTATAGCCCACAGGGTTTTATACCAACCTGAATGCACACCTGCATTAAATTATATCATTAAACCATATAGCAACCTGAGGACCCTGCACTCTGCTGACAAACTGCTGGTGCAAACAACTAAGAGCAAAAATGTGTCAGGGGACTCACTATTTGCCAACTCAGTAGGTAAAACCTGGAACTCACTACCTGCCATACTCACTTTCCAACCCTGTTCAAAAAAAGCCTCAAACACCACCTCCAATCACAATGGCACTGTCTCTGCTTAAACCCTGGCTAACTACTATCTGCAGTTTGTGGAAACCCTGTCTAATCATATGCTGATAGAGTCCGTACTCTTAAGGGACATAGACCTAATATGAATGTCTTAAATATTGTTACCTTAGCGGTCAAACTTGTTGTCTGTACGATTGCACCTTACTGATGAATGTATTTAATATATATGTACGTTTGTGCCTTACTGATTAATGTATTTTACATGTACTTCCAAATGCCTCTATTGTCTTTATGTAACTGTACTTTTCAAACTGAAGCTTTTCTCCCTGGGCCTCCGCTGAAAATGGACATATATCCAGTCAGACTTTCCCGGCAAACAAATGTAAAATAAAGATAAATAAATAAATAAATAAAAAAATGTATAACTTGCAATAAATGAAGATTATCACAGTATACTAATTCAGATAATACATATTGAAACAAATACTTAGCAAGCAGGTAGAGCAGTGAATAAAATACCTTGCATATTAGTACTAGTGTTATCAGTAATATTAAATATAAAGAGAAATACAGGTAAACAACAATTGTCTTATGTCTTCTCTTCCAAGCCGACAAGGAAATAAATTACAACCAGCATCAGCAGGGTAGAAGAACAGCTAGGCTGGTTGAAAACATTGGTAAGCATGAATAAAGTAGAAATAGCATTGTGTGTTTAACTGATTTCATTAATATAATGAAATAAATAATTTAAAATGGATGGTAACTGAAGCACTACAATACATTCAGTACTTTGCTGCAACTGAATGCAAGACGTGTCAATATATAAGTGCAATATTCTGTCTTTAACTGATTTTATAAGATGTAAGTATTTATAAAGGGTGTTTTCAGTACAATATTACAAGCAAATGCATATTAGGTACAAATATAATCATTTATGTTTAGTATAGTAGACTGTAAAAGTTTTGGAGCATCTGTCAGACTGCTGCCTTCTTCTGAATCTGGACTGGTGAAAGAGCAGTCTGGATTTGTGTTTCTACTCATGTATGTGTGAGTTTTGGGACTTATTTATTTTCTTTTTATTCAGGTTTTCAGTGGATGGGGGGGGGGGTTGCAGTCCTGCAGTCCAATAGAACGAGCCACCACTGTGTAAAATGTGACCCCACCAAAGCTTGTTAGCAATACACTCTTTCTTCCCAAGTATGTATAAGCACTTCTCAGATCATTCTTATCACATGCACATAAGCACTTCTTAGATCAGTAGTCCTATGTATGCATAAGCGTATTTTGTTTTACTTCAGTAAAGATTTATAAAATAAAAATGGTTTAGAGTAAGAAACTGAATGCTGTGTAACAGGATGTGTGAATTTATTGAGTGTATTTTCTCTTTTGTCTACATCCATTTTCTCTGTTTTTTCTTATTTTAATTATGTATTCCTTCTTTATTTTATTCCTCTCACATTTATGTTCATTTTTTTACAGATCCAATTCTTCAAGAGCAGCTCAGGTGTATAACTCCCAGGTTAGGGAGCATTCACTCTCTGCCCATCTAGGGACATCCTCGCAGGGTCGAGATGATGGCCCTGGTCCTACAGGCACCTTAGAACATGGCAGCTTGGCAAGTTTCACTGAATGGAGGCTTCAGTTCTTGGTTGAAGACATGCTGGAGTAGGTTGTGGACAGAAGGCTTCAGCCGGTTGTGGTATCACTACAGTGGATGGAAGACTCACTGACCCAGTTGGTGCCAACAACCATGCCACTACAGTCCCCCTACACCTCACCGTTGGGGTCCTCCACTGCAACACCTTCTGACAGTGGAAATGTTTGAGGCTCTGTGGACTGGGAAGTCTTGCTGGTTACATTCCTTGTCACCCCTTCTTCCCTTATCCTCTTTCCTATACCCTCTTACCTATTTCCAACCCACACTACCCTCTTACATAAAAAAATATGAAAATATAGGGGGGGTCTATCCCCCACCAAAAACATAGTGTCTGTCCTCTACTACCTCCTTCAGTATAACCCTCTTGATGTATTTCTGCTTCTGTCTCTCCTCTTTTTTCAGTTTTTCCTGTCTTCCACTTTCCATTCTTCAAAGCAAACAACGGGGTGTCCACATAAGGATACCCCTATATTTAAAACCATTTTTAATTTTTCAAAAATATTAATAATAAAAGTGGCAGAGTCTGCCAAATGCCTTAAGTTATATAAGTGTGACTGTACATAACTGAGATCATCCAAAATTTCTGAACACATGCAAAGTAATATAAAGCCTGCAGCTTTCGCGTAGTACTTTGTATGTACTTATTGCTTAACTTTATAGGTTCATAGGTGGGTACTAGGCTATCGGCCCAAGGGCCTAAGTAAGCCTAGCCAACAAGGTTCCCTGGCTTACACCACCCAAGAAAGTTAATTTCCTGTGCGCCTGTCGAGCAGAGCCACAGAAGTGATCCCTGGGGTGTATTTCCTATTTCCCATCCACTCATCAAGATTTTTCTTGAAGAGTGCTAATGAGGAACTTTGCTTAACATAGATGGGTAGCCTGTTCCAGAGTATGGGAAGTCTCTGGGACAGGAATCTATCCCTCCAGCATGTCCTGTTTATTGTGGTGACAAGGTTTAGGTCCCTAGACTGTGTAGCTTGGAAGGATTGGGATTTCTTTAGGTGTAGCATGTCCAACAGCTCTGGGTTTAACATAGCTTTATATGTTAGGTAGAGATCTCCTTGGAGTAGGTGATATGCTACAGAGTAAAGCTGGAGTTTTTTGAGATGGTCAGTGTAGGGCATCTGTTTGAGGCCAATAATCCTCTTTGTGAGGTACTTCTGTGGCCTTCCCAGCTGCTGCAGATGTCTTGTGAGGTAAATTTCCAAAAGGGCCATTGTACTCTATAATGGGTCTATTGAGTGTCAAGTAGAGGGGAACAATTATCTCTTTTTTCCAGGGTGAGAACCCTTTTGTGATGAGGTGTGCCACATAGAAGGATTCCCTGACTACTGTGGTGATGTGATTATCAAAGGAGAGACTACTGCCCACCTGGGTCCCAAGGTCTCTTATCACACATTTGCTGTTAAGTAGACCGCCGTTTATGTTATACCATTATGTGAGAGTTTTTACCAAAGGGGATGACAATGCACTTTTTGGCATTCAGTTTGAGGCTATGCCTCTGACACCAGGCATCTGTCTCAGTGAGGCCCTTCTGTAGGATGTCCACATCATTTGGGGACTCGACTATGGCTCCTAGTTTGCAGTCATCTGTGTACTTCATTAGCCAGAGGCCTTCTGTGTTAGCCTGTACTTCAGAGAAGTAGATACCAAACAGGAGAAGTCCCAGGACTGAACCCTGTGGTACTCCACTTGTCACTGGTTTGAAGTCAGATTTGGAGTCTGCAACTTTTACAGTGTGGGTTCTGTCAGTGAGCCAGTTGGCAACCCATCTTGTGACATAGGGATTTAAGAGTATTTTTGTATTCAATTTATATATAGATTTCACAGATGAAGTTCTACCCAATTCTAACATAACAGTGTATGTTCTTTAGGGGGGCTAAAGCTTTTTAAACAATATGTAGACACATTTAAAGACGAAGATTTTTGCAATAATAAGTTTTTATTAACTACGATTACACTCTCACAACAAATTTGAATGTATTTATTATATGATATTTTATTTTATTTGTTATTATTCAAAACTACTGACTTATTCCTAATCAATTTTAAACAAAACAACAATTAATTGACAACATATTTATATGGTAGATAACATTTATAGTTTAATGTTTATGGTGACTTTAAGTACAAGTTGATTTTTGACATATTTTTTAGGTAATTAATAGATATTTAATATTTATTAACTATAATGTATCTAATATAATAATAATATTTACTCATGTATTTATTAACATATTTTATTATATTTATTTGATATTTTAAGAATCAATTGTACAAGTATTAATAGATTTCTTAGGTTAAAGGTTGCTTACTGCCAAAATAACACCACAGTACTGAAGCATTAATTATAAATACTAGAATTTTATAACCTTCTTCCCAGCAAGATGAACAACATTCTATCCAATTTAACAAGAAATTTTTAATTTAAGGCTTTAATTCATTTTTATTAAAACTTAGTGGCAAAAATTCACAGGATCAATAACTAATAGTTTTATATACTGATATTTATAAACATTTTATATTCCTCTTATGGTTTCAGCAGGCACGAACAAACATTTAGTGATTTTGCGATCGCGTGTACATGGCAATACACACTATAACCGTAGAAATGGTTGTACTCAGTCTATTAACAGAGTATTTGAATTAATGGGAAATAACACAAAAAGATTGCAAAAGAAAGACTAATTGTTCCTTGATCTGCATAAAACTTAGTATTTATTATTTTTTCGGCCCAACTATATCCGCCGTGGACAACATGGCAGCGGGATTGCTTTTACACAATAAAATCTTTTACAAAAGCACAAGCAAGCGTAGAAGAGCCTTTATAGCAACAAAAGGAATAGATGTCAGTTTTTGCACATTTTTTCACATGATATTAACAATTCATACGTTTAAACAACAGTGTACAGAAACTAATATGATGAAAGTACTTTAAACAACTTCATGATGAAAATGTATAGGGATTAAATACCTATAAATGTGATTCTTCTTTAAACAGAAATGAAGTTCTGTTCAACTAATGACTCAGTTGGATTGTTACAACTGTTTTAATTGATTAACTGTTTTACTAAGACTGTATTTAAGTACACAAAGAACTTTAGGTAGTTCATCTTGAAAAAGCCCGTCATAGGAACGGGTGAAAGCACTTGATTTACTTTTCGTTTTGCTTTGGATTTTACTACTAAGAAGTGATTAACTGGTCGTGCATTTTTATTTGTTGGTTCACAATAAAGGATTGTTTACTTTCAACGGAGCGGTATTTTATTCCATTTCAAGACTTTTAAAGAAGAAGTTTATTGGACTTTGGTGCTTCTGCAATTATTTTCTTGTTGCTTATTGGGACCTAGTTCGTACATAGGGATTTATACCTAGTTTAGTGAGTTTAGCTATAATGGTGTCAAAAGCCTTGGTGAGGTCAAGATAGGCTGTGTGAACCACCTTACCCTCGTCTATGGCTTTGGTGACTACCTCAAAGAAGTCGATCAGGTTCAGAAGGCATGATCTGCCTTTCACAAACTCGAACTGGATGGGGTCCAGCATTTGGAGGCTACCAATGTCTTTGTTTATGAGTTTCACAATGATACATTCCATAGCCTTGCAGACCAGGCTCATCAGGCTAATAGGGTGATAGTTCCCATGATCAGTGGTGGCTCCCCCTTTGTGGAGTGGGATAACTGTTGCTGTGCACCATTCAGTGGGCACAAAGCCTGATGTGAGACTATGATTGAACATGGTGCTTAAGTGGGGAGCCAGTTCATTCTGAAGTTCATGTAAAATGCAGCCTGGGATGTTGTCTGGTCCCATTAATGCTGTGTTTTTGGTTTTAGAGAGAGCAGCTTTTACTTGCATAGATGTGATTACAGGGACTCTGCATTCTTCCTGTATAGATATGGGCCCTATCCGCCAGGATGTTGGCAATATCAGTTGGTTCTGTAATTTTCGTGCCATTGTGCTGTAACTCAGAGCAGATCTGGGTGTTGCCATTGAGATTCTTGACACAGCTATAGAATGCTTTGTGGTTGCCCTTAAAATCAGTGGTGATTTTGTTTTCGTAGCTAGCTGTGGAGGATCTTATAAGGGATCTTAGCTTCTTACTGAGGCTGACCAGGGAGCTCCTCCACTCATAGGCTTTTACTCTCTTTTGCAACAGTTTCTTCCTTCTGTTGTAGAGTTTGTTTATTGCAGGGGACAACCAGATTGGCTTCCTTTTTTTGGAGGACAGTGTCTTGGTTCTGTTTGGGATAGCATGGTCCATGCACTCGTGTACGTGCTTATAGAGTGCATTTGTGTAGGCTTCAGCAGTTGTAACTGTACTGTCCATCTGCATGGGTGTCATGAAGTTTGCCACTTCTGTCTTAAGAAGCATGAAACTGGCTTTGCAGAAATTTTTTACCAAGGTTTCCTTAATGGTGGGTGGAGGCAGGATGCGGATATCTAGGGTGATTTGCTTATGGTCGGATCTGACTAACAAGGAGTTGACTTCAGGTGTGGAACACCAGTCACTCATGTTGGTAATGACTAGGTCTAGGATATTGTTGCCCCTGGTGGGAGTGTGGATAAGTTGATCCAAGGCTTTGGAATTTATGAATTCCAGACAGCGTTGAGCGAAGGAGTTGGTACATGAGTAGTTTTCCCAATGAATGGCTGGGTAGTTGAAATCACCCATTATTAGGGTGTTTGGTTGAACCCTAATATTTTCCAGTATATCAAGAAAAGAGGAGTGGGAATCCTGGGGCATGGTGGGGGATCTGTAGCAAGCTACAATTTGGATTACAGTTTTGCCCAGAGTTAGTTGCACTTGGATAACCTTGGATGCATTATGCTGTGCAACTAGCCCGGAGGTGTGGCTATCATTAATGAATATGGACACACCTTCGCCTTTTGTGTTTTGGTCCAGGTTAGATGGCCAAAAAGTGTGGTATGAGTTATAGCCTGGTAATGCAGGGACGCTCACTACAGCCTTGAACCAGGTCTCAGTCACTGCACAGATATCGATGTTCTCCATTTTAAGGAGTGCCTTGAGTGAATGCATTTTGAGTTTTAGACTTCTAACATTGAGTAGCATTACCCTCAATTTTTGCTTGCCTGTTCCTGTTACCCTGGTGAATTTGTCATTTGAACCTTGCCTAAAAAAGGTACTATAGGGGCGGCAAGACCCTTAGCCAGCATCCGGAATCTCAGGGGCAACAGGTGCAGGCCATCTCTGGCAAGGCATCGTGGTCTGTCGACCATGTTGTCCCAGGCAGACAGATACTGGATCCCCTTAGAATGATACCAGAAGCTTAGACAATTATTGAAGTCAATCATTTTGTCCTTGTACTGCGGTATCATTCTGAGCGATGGCAGGATGCTACTCAGGGCTAGGGTCATACCTGCCAGGGCTACAAGATCGGAGAGCTCTTCCATGTCTCTTTTCATGTAGTCCAGGGAGGTACGTCTCAGGTCATTCACACCAACATGGACAATGACAGAGTCATATTTGTACATGTTATGGAGTGATCTGAGTGCATGGGTTATGTGGCGGATCCTGGTACCCAACAGGCAGCTGACAGTAACCTTCTCCTTGTTTAGCCTGGTGAGTGGGACATCAGTGAGCCTGACTATAGAGTCACCTATGACTAGTGTGTTGGGTAGTTTGTTTTGCCTTATGGTCTGTGGTTTATTGGCACACTGAGTCTGTCGGTTATGTGTCATTTGGGTTATGTTGGGTGTTGGAGGTTGCTTGCTTTTCTGCTTT
This sequence comes from Protopterus annectens, assembly GCF_019279795.1. NCBI lineage: Eukaryota > Metazoa > Chordata > Ceratodontiformes > Protopteridae > Protopterus > Protopterus annectens. The sequence goes on from NC_056726.1 coordinate 1,336,671,936, forward strand.
GGAGGTCTCTGTTGCTTGAGCAGATTATTATTGAGAGCCTCCGCAAATGTTTTTGTGTTTCTATGTGTGGATTTTGGTGGTGTAGGTTTAGTGGGACTATGTAATGAGTGTGGTGTGGTGCAAGTGTTTACATTCTCCTCTTGACTGTCAAGTTCAGTCTTGGTTGGAGAGAGCTTTACCTCCAGTTTGGCTAGATAAGTGCATTTCTCACAGGTTGTGGGGTTGGGTGGTAGGATGAGAGGGTTGTCTGTGTACATGAGACAATTGCTACATTTCCCCAAGATGCCAAGATACATCAGATAGACAGGAGAGAACACTAAGAGCTGACCCTTGGACATGCCTGAATAAAAAACTGCTTTCATCTAGACAAGTGAGGAAAGTGAGTATAAGAGCTGTTTTTCTCTAAGCAAGTGAGGAAAGTAAAAAAAAAAAAACTGTTTTCCTCTAGGTAGAGAGGAAGGTTGAGTGCTGTAGTAATTTGTAGCTTATTTAGTGCTAACAACAAGTTCTGAACAAGTGCTGAGCAAGAATAAGCAAATTCAAGTGCTAAAACTAAGAATCTGTACCTGGATCTTGTGGTAGATAGGCTACCTAGTGCTTACCACTCCCACTGATAAGCTAAAAGGCCTCTCTCCAACACAGAAAGGCTTGGGGGGCTCAGAAACTTACAAACAGTCTTGGATACAGCAAATCTGTATCTGGACTAGACTAGTTACAGGAAAGGTGGGAAACAAGCGCAAATGCAGGCTTTTAAACTAGTAAGCTGAAAGAGATGGAAAAACTGCCAAATGGCCAATAAACTACAATTTCTGGGCCAGAAACCACTCTTGTGGTAGATAGGCTACTTAGTGCTTACCACTCCCACTGATAAGCTAGAAGACTTCCCTCCAACACAGAAAGGCTTGGGGGGCTCAGAAGCATACAAACAGTCCTGGATACAGCAAATCTGTATCTGGACTAGACTAGTTACAGGAAAGGTGGGAAGCAAGCGCAAACACGGGCTTTTAAACCAGAAAGTTGAAAGAGATGGAAAAACTGCCAAACGGCCAATAAACTACAATTTCTGGGCCAGAAAACACTCTTTTGGTAGATAGGCTACCTAGTGCTTACTACTCCCACTGATAAGCTAGAAGGCTTCCTTCCAACACAGAAAGGCTTGGGGGGCCTAGAGGCTTACAAACAGTCCTGGTTACAGTAAATCTGTATCTGGACTAGACTAGTTACAGGAAAGGCAGGAAACAAGCTTAGAATTTTTTTTTGTAAAGTGGAAAGGGAGAAAGGAGAAACAGAAGATAATTCAAAATTAAGGACCTAAGTGACTTGCCTTTTACAAATGTTCTCTCTGTATTAGGTAGAATGAGCTAGTGACACTAGACTGGAATAGAGCTGGGATAGAACTGAATAGATGGGACTGGTAGGAGTGTCTGAAGTCAAAATATGATCTCATTGTACTCGGTTGAGTGAGCAAATGAGACAGACCCAGAAGGAGTGTTCAAACACAAATTTACAGGAGGGGTGGGCAATTCCAAAGCCACCATGATTAATACCAGAACGGGTAGGTACTTTGTGCTTTTCCCGTAAGTACGTGTTTTTCAAAATTCCTTTGTTTTTCCTTATTCAGACACAAACTTAGCTTATTTGCAAATACATGTATAAGTGCTCTTCATGGATAACAGCTACATAGCTACAAAGGCATGGATTATGAATACCACCCTTAATCCTAATAAAAGGTAAAGCTCACACTACCATCTCTTTGGAGAAACCAGCAGAAGAAAATTACCAACCAAGGTCCTTATTCCCAGTCTAAAGGCAAATACATTAAGGAAGTTCCCATAATATCATACTCAATAGCAAACAATATAAGTAAGTGTTATACAATAAAGAACCACCATAGAGTAAATGCACATTAAAAATGCATCCAGTCACCATTAAAGATGATCAAACATATTTACTCAGAAGCAGCAATAAATACATGTATTAGAAAGTAAAAAGCACACACATAACCTGGAAATAATAGGGGAAAAGGAAGGCAGAAACCATTTCTGTGGCAAAAATCTTACTATTTGAACATCTATGCATATAATGAGCACCCTTGCATCGCACTGATAATCGCTACAGGACAATTGTAAAATGTGAGAGAAATGGTGACCCAGTGATTAGATTAACTGACTATGCACAAAGATGGAAAAGGAGAGACGCACATTGTCCTACAACTCTGGATCTAAAATTAGAGACTCCACTAAGAACTTTAAGTGTAGCCGTGGTTCTTGTTTTGATCCCAGCTTTGCAATTATACATGCCAGAATCAATGGCACTGGACATTCTGCCATCTGCATCATGCTGAGTACTATGGTAGACTTTACAGATCATCTTACCCAGGCTACTAAATCTTTTGCAGCTAGTGAAATTCTTCCTTCAACAAACATGGTGCCTAAATATCCAGAAAAGGTTACTGGCTTCTGCTATTGCCTTAGATCATGGTGCCCATCCTGGAAGATTTATTTCCTCTCTGTTTTGAAGGAAATGTGGGCATCTCAGACCTGCATGGAACGGTCTAGAGTCTTTTCTTTCCTGTAATGCTATCATAAGGCATGGTCAGATTAATGAATATTTCAAGATAAATTCCACAGATAATAGTAAGGTGGAGGTGGGACTAAATAAAACCTGTAACCTAAATAAAACCCTAAGTTTCCTACTGTAGCATTGAGGGAATTATGGTACATGCTATTACAGAGATGTGATTCAATGACCTATCTTGTATTCCACAATACCACCTGACAACTCTTTCCTTTCAGTCTGGCCTACCAACCAAGGAGGAGGTGTATCTTTTTTACAAGTCAATCCTACAAAATTAGAGTTACAGAAATAAGTTGCAAACAAGAAGTACTCTACACTCCGGGATACAAGAAATACTACAAACTGAGATTTTGTAACTTGTTCTTTTTTCAATCTTTCTCCCTTCACATGACCAAGTTGATGGCTCCAGTACTTGCATCAGGTCAACCAGTTTGTTCCATGGGAGCAGAAGAAAGTCTAATGGTCCATATGTTCTTACCTAGGAACCCCATCAGCTTTTCTGCTCCAGAGCTAGAGTCAGGTGGTAGGAAGTGGGTCTAACCTCTCCCCAGGGCACCTCTTCCCATGGCAGCTCTTCTGAGTTCTGATTTAGCTGTCCTCTGAGGAGAAGCCTACCTTTCCATGCTAAATTCTCATTAGATTACTGTGTTACTTGCACACAGCATCAGAACCTCTCTAGGCTTGAGCTCAGTGGGTTGGACACCTAGTGCTTCCACTAGGTGCCATCCATATGGTGAGCTAGAGCTGCCTCTCTCCGCCCAGAGTAAGTGAGCTGTCAACATCCACTAATTCCCATCTTCACTCACCAGCTCCTACAGGTGACTCAGCTGCTATTTTATCTCAAATCACCTACATTATAGTCAGAGATTTATCTTTCTATGCCATTGTAACTTGTTATTGTCCACCTTATTCACTTGTGACCTAACCTGTAATAAAAAACACGTTTCTACTCAATAAACTAAATTATCTCTCCCTTGGCTGGGAATACTACATCTCAACCAGCAATCAGTCATAAATACTAGTAGACTTCATAAACTCTAAAAAAATGTAACAAATTTTAAAATGCCAACAATGAGATAAAACATATTAAATGATATCCTCAGCTAAAAATTTCACCATCTCCCCCTCACTCTCACAACAATGCTGTGATGTTCATTATATACACAGGACGTAACCAAATCAAAAATCAGTAACATCCTTATAGATTTTTTTGTAACAGCAGCTATAGTTCTTTGAAAAATCACCTTGCAACAGTCAACTGGGATTGTGTATTAGGCCCCCCTCATAACCTATTAGTGAATCATTCATGATCCTTTACAATGTAGTCAAAAATACAGCAGAACATTCTAAACTATTTTAATGGCAGAGTTCCAACATTCTCACTAAAACTTTCAAAAGAAATAAATTTATATTTGAAATGAAACCCACTATCAAGATAGGTGACATTAATAAGGCTTTATACAGCCACATCTGAAAAATGAAGGGGAAGGGACAAACGTGTAGTGTGACTACAACAGTATCTCCATAACAGAGCCAACAGATATAGCTAACCTATATGCTTACAGATTTGATCCAAGTTTTAGACCACAAAGGGCAATCGCATCCACGCTTCTCTCCTGCAACAAAATCCCACCTGAAATTATATGCAAAACAAAAATGTCCCCCTCTGCTCTCAGTAATGTCTGAAGAGCTAGTTCTATGGGATCAGATGAGATATCAGGGCACCTAATTTATGCAATCAACAATAAACTAATATACCTCCTTATAGTAAGAGTAATCCAGTCTTTGATGGACTGTTACCCCTGAAAACCTCTTGGTCTTTCTGAGCTTCCCCATTTGCACATGTTGTTAATACTCTTTTTTCTTCAGATAACATGTCCAATCTCTGGAATTGCAGCATTGCTTTTGTGTGTCTCAAGTCAGTGCTAATTATACGTTAAAGGAAAACCTAGCCTTTTATTCACTATAATGAACTCTTTAGCTAACACAGTCTGCTTTGTGAGGCACAAGATGTGATTTTTACTGGAAGCACTATGGACTGTTGATGCTGAGTTTATCTAGAACTGAATCTTTAAGATGAGGATGCTAACTGCCTAGCTTGGTGCAGCTAAAATGGCTAAAATTTAACCAGAAATCAAGGATAGCTCTAGTCGGATCCTGTCATCATGCCAGTGACAGTTTGATCAATTGAATCCATGGCCTGGGATATAGGAATTTAGGGTTACAAATACATTAATTATCTTTTCTTCTAAGTACGGACTGGAACTGCTGAAATATTATAACTCTAAACTATGTATCAATGCTGAAAAAGATTGACTCATTCACTGATGTCCCTATCTAGGGACAATATTCAGCTACTTAGCATGACAGTAGCTCTACATTTGCTCTTGAAAAAAAACAGTTGGGTACCTTGGCAACCCTTATAAATCAAGTATTAGTTGATAGTACTGTACTAAATACATTTTTAACCAGTGATAAAGAACTTTAGCCACTTGAGGCTAAGTGAAGCATTTTTGAAAGCAGCTGTTACTTTAGATGCAATTGAAGATATGAGAAGCACACTCAGTGCTCAGAGAGCACCATTCATCTATCAATTGCCTATATCAAAAATAGATGATGCTGAAAACAGGCAGTGGAGGAATAGCTGCCACCTAGTTGATTTATGTGAAAGCACAGACTAAGAAAACATTGTGAGACTCCTGCAAGATAGGTTTATACATATTTACTAGACATACAGTCAAGAAGACCATTGAGGAGTCTGGCACAATTTTTCCTAATTGCCCTTTGCTGGCTAAATGACTTGGTCAAGGGCAGACAGTAAGCAACTGAAGGCAAAGATAATTAAACCCTATTTACAGGAAGCAGATCATTAACAGCATATAGCATTAGTCCTCTGTGCTATCTGCCAGTCTAAATGTATCAAGTGTTTGTGTCATCTGTATTGCTCTATTACTAATCTCTGCGTTTAATTTTGATTTGAAGCTCTTTATTTAAAGTTTGATCACTTCTATTTTGTATCTTATTCTAGTATTACATTTGTTTTGCTTTAAATTTTCTGTTCTGTTGGAGTTTTTAGTTCCTCACCCACCCACCCTGTTCTTGTTGTGTTCTTAAATTTAGTGGCTTTTGAGTTGCCCACCCCTACTATAAATCTCATTTTTGACACTCCTTCCAGTCTCATCTCATCAGCTTATTCGACTGAGTAGAGAGAGATCATTTGGGAAGGCCCACCCCCTTAGTTTCTCAACCTTAAATTATAGTGTTTCATCCCTTCCCACTTAACAAACAATATGCACTTTATTCACCTGATTTTACTGTATTTGTATTTCTTCCTACTTTATTACTTTATTTTACTTTTGTTGCCTGTTCTTAAAAGTACTCAATTGCATTTATTCTGCTGTATTTATTACTTCTTGTTAGTAGCCTGATTAAATTGTAACTGTTATTCCAAGCCTTTTGGTTTTAGCACTTGGGCTTCAGACCAGTTGTTTTACATTAAGAATGTTTGTTGTCTGCACTCTTGTGGCAGGGCAGGTAGCTTACATCCTTCTAAGTTGGGAGTTGTTGATTGAAGGCTTAGTGTCTGTTATTCTAAAGGTGTATTAGTTCTGGTTTAAGCATTTGGGCTTCAGGCCAGTAATTTTACATTAAGAAGATTTGTGGTCTGCACTTTTGTGGGAGGAGAGGGCAGATTTTGCCCTTCTGAGCTGGGAATTTCTGGTTAAAGGCTTATAGTGCCTGCTTATTTGAACTGTTTCTTTCTGAAATTGGTGTGCCTTGTTTGCTGTAGCATAGACTAGATTCAGACCTGCTGAATCTAGCTTTGTTTGTATAACTTGAGCACTAATCCAGGCCATCTTTTTTTGGAGAAGGTTCCCCTGGCAGGAGTGTGCAGCTAGAACTTGTCTGATTGAAGACTGCTGGAACAGGGCTCAGTTTTGAGCTATTTTATTGGTTAATTGGTTAAGTTGTTTAAATCAGTTTGCTCATTTGCTACTATTATATTTATTACCATAGAAATCTAGACAAACAGCAGAGACCTCCAAATCAGAAATGCACTCAACCACCACAACACAGCACAAATCACAAGACACATACCTCACCTACACAGTGTGCCCCTCAACCTAAGCCCCTAAGGCACAACAGCTTGCCCAATGCACTAATCATTGATGACTTGATAGTGAGGTGCACTGATGTCCCACTCACTAGGTTGAATAAGGAGAAGGTAACAATCAGGTGTCTGTCAGGTGCCAGGATCCGACACATAACAAATGCACTTAGGTCACTCCACAACAGGTACAAGTATAACTCTGTCATTGTCCAGGTGGGTGTGAGTAACCTAAGATGCACCTCCCTGGATTACATTAAAAGGACATGGAGGAGTTCTCAGATTATGTGGCCCAGGCAGGTATGACCCTATCCCTGAGCAGCATCTTACCATCGCCCAGAATGATACAGCAGTACAAGCAGAAAATGGTTGACTTCAACAATTGGCTAAGTTTCTGCTGTCATTCTAAGGGGATCCAGTATCTGTCTGCTTGGGATGACATGACTGACAGACCTCGATGCTTTGCCAGAGGTGGCCTGCATCTGTCACCCCTAGGTTTCTGGATACTGGCTAAGGCTCTTGCCACCCCTATAGTGCCTTTTTAGGTGTTGGTCCAAATACCAAATTACCACTGTAACAGCTATAAATAAATGCAGTCTGAGGGTCATGCTGCTCAATGCTAGAAGTCTAAATCTCAAGATGCACTCGCTTGAAGCACTCCTCAAAATGAAAAACATTGACATTTGTGCTGTAACGGAGACCTGGTTTAAAGCAGCAGAAAGCACACCTGCACTACCAGGCTATAATTCATTCCACAACTTTCAGCCCCAGAACATGGACCAAAGCTCCAAAGGCAGTGTTGTCTCCATATTCATAAAGGATATGCACACCTCTAGACTAGTAGCCCAGCATAATGCATTGGAGATACTTCAGGTAGCTAACAGTGGATTAGACGGCAATTCAGGTTGTAGCCTGCTATAGGTCCCCAACCATGTCCCAAGACTCTCACTCCACATTCCTAAGCACCCTGGAAACTATTAGGGTCCAACCCAACACTCTCATACTGGGTGACTTCAACTACCACTCCATCAACTGGGAAAACTACTCATGCACCAATGGTCTTATCCAACGCTTCCTGGAATTCATTAATTCCAATGCGCTGGACCAGCTCATTCTTACCCCAACTAGAGGAAGCAACATCCTTGACCTGGTTATTACTAACATGGGCAACCATTACTCAACACCAATAGTCAATTCCTCCCTGGTTAGATCCAACCACAAACTAATTACCTTGGAAAGCCACATCTCTCCCACACCACCAGCAAAGGTAACCACCATGAAAAACTTCTCCAAAGCTGACTTTGGGCTCCTAAAAACAGAGGTGGGTAACTTCTCAGCACCCGTGTAAATGGAAAATAGGTGCATAACTGCTGAATCATACAACAATGTACTGTATAAACACGTAAATAAATGAATGGAACTAGCCATACCCAACAGAACCAAGACTCTCTCCTCCAAAAAAAGGAAGCCAATCTAGTGGTCCCCTGCCATTAACAAACTCTACAACAGATGGAAGAAACTGTTGCAGAAAAAGGTGAAGTCCCAAGACTGGAAAAACTCCCTTATTAGCCTCAGCAAAATGTTGAGATCCCTCATCAAAACCTATGAAGCTAGCTATGAAGGCAGAATTGCAACAGACACTAAAAACAACCACAAAGCCTTCTACAGTTATATCAAGACTCTCCATGGCAATACCCAGATTTACTCTGAGTTACTGCACAATGGTACCTTCTGTACTGAGCCAACAGATATTGTCAACATACTGGCTGACAGATTCAGTGCCAACTTTACCCCCCCCCCCAAAGGATCAGTCACAATACCAGAAGAATGCCAGGCACCCAGCATTACTGCAGCACAGGTTAAAGCTGCATTGTCCAAGCCCAAGAATACAGCTTCCATGGGACCAGACAATATCCCTGGCTGTGTTCTACATGAACTACAATGTGAACTGGCACCACTCCTGTGTGCCCTGTTCAATCACAGCCTCACCTCAGGCTTTGTCCCTACAGAATGGCACACTGCTACAGTCATCCCTCTCCATAAAGGGGGAGTGACTACAGACCCTGGGAATTATCGCCCCATTAGCCTGACGAGTCTGATATGTAAGACTATGGAGTGCATCATCATGGACCTAATTAACAAGGATATAGGGAATCTCCAAACTCTGGATCCCACGCAAATTTATTTTGTGAAGGGTCGATCATGCCTGCTCAACCTGGTTGACTTCTTTTAGTCAGTTTACCAGAGCTGTGGATGAGAGCAAGGCAGTTCTTACAGCCTACCTCGATCTGGCCAAGGCCTTTGATACCATTCTTCACTCAGTAATTATTGATAGACTCACCAAACTAGGCATCAATCCCTATATCACTAGGTGGGTTGCAAATTGGTTCACAGATAGAACCCACAGTGTGAAAGTAGCAGACTCCAAGTCAGACTGCCGACCAGTCACGAGTGGAGTCCCACAGGGATCGGTCCTGGGTCCTCTCCTGTTAGGCATCTACTTCTCAGAAGTCCAGGCCAACACGGAGGGACTCTGGCTGACCAAGTTTGCTGATGATTGCAAGCTGAGAGCCGTTATTAACTTGCCAAGTGATGTAGACATCCACAGAAAGGCTTCACTGAGACCAATGACTGGTGTCAAAACCATGGCCTTAAGCTTAATGCCAAAAAATGTGTCATTCCCTTTGGGAAAAACTCTTTTCTCACTAATTACCACATTGATGGTAGCCCACTGAACACTGAAGGTGTTATAAGAGATCTGGGGACACAGGGTGGCAGCAACCTCTCCTTCAACCACCACATAGGTTCATAGGTTGGTACTAGGCTATCGGCCCTAGGACCTATACAAGCCTAGACATAACAATTCACTGGCTATTTCTTCTCACAGTATTTACTTCCCTGGACCCCTGTCTAGCAGGGAGACTGACATGATCCCCGGGGTGAATTTCCTATCTCCCATCCAATCATCAAGGCTCTTTTTGAAGAGGGCCAAAGAGGCGCTCTGCTTGACATGTATGGGTAGTCTATTCCAGAGTCTGGGGAGTCTCTGGGTCAGCAACCTATCCCTCCAGCACGTGTTGTTCATTATAATAACAAGGTTTAAATCCCTGGAGTGTGTGTCTCTGAGGAATTGGGATTTCTTTAAGTGTAGCATGTCCAACAGCTCTGGGTTTGACATGGCCTTGTATGTTAAGCAGAGATCGCCTCTGAGTAGGTGATATGTGACAGAGTATAGCTGGAGTTTCTTTAGACGGTCAGCATAGGGCATCTGCTTTAGGCCTGTGATTCTTTTAGTGAGGTATTTCTGTGGCCTTTCCAGTTGTTGCATATGTCATGAGAGGTACATACCAAATGGGGCATTGTATTCTATAATGGGTCTAATGAGGGATGAGTACAGTGGGAAGAAAAGCCCTTAGTGATGAGTTGTGCCACATAGAAGGATTTCCTGACTGTTGTGGCGATGTGGTTATCAAAGGTGAGACCACTGTCCAACTGTGTCCCTAAGTCTCTTATCACACTTTCGGTGTTTAGTGTACTGCCACCTATGTGGTTATGTGTGCTTCCCAATTGCCACTGTGGTCCAAAAGTCCTTCTTTGTGGCACATTTCATTACCAAGGGTTTTGCATCCAGGAAGAAAGAGTTCATCATCTCTCTCTACTCTTCCCTCATTAGGCCAATCATCAAGTATAATGCCTCATTTGGCATGTACCTCACTAAACACCTGCAACAGCTGGAAAGGCCACAAAAGTACCCCATGAAGAGGATCCTAGACCTTAAACACATGCCCTACATGGACGGACTCAAAAAACTCCAGCTTTTCTCTGTCTCATATCGTCTATTAAGAGGTGATCTCTGCTTGACTTACAAAGCCATGTCTGACCCAGCTCTGTTAGAAATGTTACACCTAACAAAACCCCAATCCCTCCGCACCACACATTTCAGGGACCTCAACCTCATTACCACAATCAAGAGAACATGCTGGAGAGACAGGTTCATAACTCAGAGACTGCCCATGCTCTGGAATAGACTTCCAGTGCATGTCAAGCAGAGGACCTCACTGGCCCTTTTCAAGAGAAATCTTGATGAGTGGATGGGAAATAGAAAGTTCACCTCCTGGATCACTCCAGTGGCTCTACTTGATAGAAGCACCAGGAAGTAACGGCAGCATGATGCCAGGGCACTTCTATGGGCTAGGCTTGTAAAGGCTCCAGGGACATTAGCCTAGTACACACCTATGAACCTATCATACAAGCCTCTGTAGTCAAATATATTATCTGTTGTTTCACTGACCCTGGTAAAAGTAATTTATTTTTGCATTTAATTTTGTTGATAAGCAGTGACCCTTGAAACTTTTTGATGCTGCCTTGACCATATTCTTGTTAGCTACAGGTCCGTCACCATGAACCAGGAAACCCATACATCATACCTGAAGCTACTAGAAGTTATTAGAATCACTTACCATCCAGCCCAATACCATACTCATGTGTGATTTTAACTACCCCTGCATTAATTGGGAAGCATACACAACCACTAACATGCAGGTCCAAAGATTTCTTGACTTTGTAAATTCAAATACCATTGAGTAGCTAGTCTGCACTCCCTAAATGTCCTAGATCTGGTACTCACAAATATTGATGAGAGTAAAACAGTACATCCTGACTACTTTGACTTGCCCAAGGCATTTAACATAATTCCCCATTCTGGTAAATCAACTTACAAAACTGTGCATAAATTCCTATGCCACCAGATGGATAGCCAATTGGCTCATGTACAGGACACACGTGGTTAAAGTGGGTGAATCCAGATCCAGTGAGAAGCCAGCTACTATTTTTGTGCCACAGGGCTCAGTGCTGGGACCACTCCTGTTTGAAATATACTTCTCTGAAGTCAAGGCTAATATGGAAGGCCTCTGGATGATGATGCTTTCAGGCAACTGCAAGCTGGGGGCAATCATTGAATTCACCCAGTGATGTAGATATTCTTCAAGAGGGTCTACATCAGACAAATGCTTGGTAACAGAACCATGGCCTATAAGTGATTGTGAAAAATGCATTATCATACTCTTGGGAAACCAAATACTCCTGTAAATTACAACATCAACAGCACACCCCTAAGAATAGCTTCAGAGGAGACAAATCTAGGTACACAGATATATATCAGTCTGAACTTTGACCACCATGCGTCCACAGTAGTGAAGCAATCCTTCTATGTGGCACAACTTATAAGTAAATGTATGGCATCCAGATCCAAGGAAATTATAGTCCCACTGTACTCAGCCCTCATTAGACCAATAATAGAGTACACTGTACCATTTGACATGTACTTGACTAGGCACTTACAATAGCTGGAGCAACCTCAGAGGATCCTCACAAAGAAAATATAGGTGTAAACAACATGTCCTCTGTAGATACACTAAGAGGTTGAGAGGTATGACAGTTGTTAATGTTGGACTGAAATCATACTGAGGCAAATATGTTTATGTCAAACTATTGTCTGTCCCAGAAGCATCATGTACTTCAGATTTCCACTTATGGGCTCTGAGAACAGTCATTACTTCTCCTGTGTGAGCATCAGTTGAAATTTCTGAAGGAGGGGGTATTGAACTCTTAACAAATGTAAAAAGCAGGTGGGGGGGCATCACAACATAAGTGATCTGTGAGAGCTCTTGGAAGAGTAGACCCACATTGTTTCACAAATTCTGGCATGCTTCTCTCATCTGTTACTTCATGGGTAGCATACTCAGTGAAGTAAAAGCAAAATATACCTGGCCACAACAGCAATCTCAATTACTTTTCACTCTTTCAGCTTTGATTCCTTACAATGTCAGGACATGATTTTAGAAGTTCATCTCTCAGCTGATAGTAACTCTATAGAATATTTTACTTCAAGACCATGCACAACATATCCACACTGGAGATAAACATATGCATTTGTACCTCATTAAGTAATTAGCAGACTTAGACATGTCATCTAACACTCACTGCATCCTCTAGTTCCAAAAATCTTTCAAGAACCTTATCAACTGAATGGCTGATTTTACATTGCAACCTTCATCTCTCTCCATACTCAATAAATATTAATAGATTAGATATAATAACATTGTTCAATAACCTGTGTATGGAATGTTTGAAAATAATTGGTCTTTGGAGTATATTGCAGTGCACCACCAGGGGAAGCTAGGCAATGGAAGTGTGCCTTCACCATCTGAACAGATATTCAGTGATGTTGCGGGTCCGCGACAATGCCAAGTTGTATGACATCTCATTCATGATCCATAGTTTATGTATCAGTGTCGTGAAACATAACAGTAGGTTATATATCTAATGTCACTAATAATATATACCTGTGGGAAATAGCTCTTCAAAAATCTCTGGTATAGGACATACATGTATCAGATATAGGAATCATGTGAACTGCCTGGATGGTGCATAGACACTTTGAAAATAATACCCTGTACATTGCATACCACCTGACAGTTGATGCAGTGGAAACCCTTCCAGATGATATACCATTTCCATATGGACCAAGTGGGGCTTTCATGATGGTGTAGGTGTAATCGGTGGCTTTCAAAGCCTCAGGGAAATGAGTCACAGAACACTTGATTAGTGGTGTTTCTGTCCTGTGCAAACCACATATACTCTTCCACATGCTGCAGCATGGCATCAAGGAACTGATGTAGTATCTGTGAGGCAGATGCCTGTGAAACACTCACCATGTCTCTTGAAGGCTTTTGTAAGGTCCTAGTAGTAGTGATGGACAATGCTACACATACCTTAGTGTCCACAGGGATTAGTATTCCCTGTATCCTACAGGATTGCATGTGACAATGGCAAATGTCTAGAAGCTGACATATGGTAGCTCCGTCCATACAGTGGTACACGACTAACTCCCTGCTGCGAAGGTGATGGTAGTTTAGGCACAACTGGATCCATCCCTAATGGGGAGGGGATTGCCGTGCACTACTGCTAACACTGGGTATGAGAACATCTCCTAACAAATGCTTTCCAGCTAATGTGGACACTTCTCTTAGCATCTGTCTCGCTCTCTGTTCAACAAGAAATAATAATGTACAAACTTGCATAGCACCATTTTTTATACTTCTCTGAATCTTATTGCTGGTTTTTAACCATTTCCATTTGCTATTGCGTCCATTTCCAAAGTCTCACTCATTTGCATATCATGCTTGCAGTGCTATTCTGAATCAGTTTTAGTCTGTGTGTTACCTCTCACTGTGTTGTTTTATATATTCAAATGCAAAATGTCATCAGCCTCTAAGGGAGACCAAACTGACTGCAGAGAAATCCACCAAGTATGAAAAAAAACAAACAAAAAAAAACCAAAATGAGCAGTTAAAGTCAGATGCTTTATTCAGGATTTAGCCGTGAAAGTCAGATGCTTTATTTATTACATAATGTTTCAGTTTTGTATTATTACTTATTATTCATTATTTCTTATGGTGCACTCATATTGTTTACATTATTTTAGGGACATGGCACAGCATGCTTTTCTAATACTCGTTGAAGGATGTATACGTTTTTAAAGTTTATTTTCTTTATTTTCATTAACTCCTATATAAGGCAAAAAAAGTGGACCATCATTTGAAATTAAGACATGTTTGTGGACAGACTTTGGTTTTGTTTCACTTGCTCTTAGTTTTATTCATTTGTTTATGTGTTTATTACACTTATCTTTAAGGAGGCCTGTATATAAGGAAGTGATGTATGCAGCCCTTTTAGATTCTGATGAAGTTTCTGGTAGGAATGAAAGCACTAAATCCTGAATAAAGCATCTGGATTTCACTACTGTTTTGTTTTTTCATAGCTGGTGGATTTATTTGCAGTCATTTTGGTCTCCCTCAGAGGTTGATGGCATTTTGCATTTGGTTATAGGTCTTTTACTCCATCTGCTGTCTTTTCATAGTTGCTGTTTTATATATTGTTTCTGAATCCTGGTCTAAGATTATTAATCTAAGATGTCATGCAGATTAATATTAGCTGCTGTTTGTCACTTGTTATTAATATTTTCATATTTGCATTTATGTTTTCATAACTTAGAGAACTACATGTTATTGAGGGTCATAGTATGAAATAACCTGATGTTATTGACATTATATGATATTATCACTGTGCATGTATAAAACAAAGTACTGGAGATATTGTTAATTATTTGCTAGTAATTATGAAGACATATGTCTATAATGTACAGCTTTCCAATGCATAAAATGTGAACTTTTACAGAATTCTGAATGTGTACATTACAGTATATTACAATATTGATATAATGTATGTGAATGGAGCATTATCACTCTAAAGAAGACTTTCTACTCATAACATTGCTGTTCATACCTTTTAACAGCATTTATTGTTCAAAAGATATTTACTATTTACATTTATTTGGCATATGCTTTTTCACTTGATTTTTCAGAAAAGTATGGTAATGTAAGGATCTGTATAGGCTACTAGAGAAGCATAGCATTGCACATCTCAGAGGGGATAATGAGTTAAATAAATGGGAAACACTGTCAAGGAAATGCAGACTGATGAGATATGTAATTTGGTGGGTTGGTGTTCATAGACTTACATTTCACTGTTGTGTAGGGAAACTATTTTTTTATCCTTTTTTTATTTTTTTAACTTGGTTTTAAAACAATAGATAAACAAATGAATTATAAAACAAACAAATAACTATTTACATAGATCCATAGCTTATCAATACATCAAAGTTATACATATCAACAACAATTAATATTTTTAAGCAAGTCTTTAAATTTAAGCTAAGATTTATATGAATGTGTAATATTAGAAGGTCTTATCTTTATAGTATGGAATTCACTACTGCAAACAATTTTTGCTATACTAATAAATTCAGCACTGGAGGGACTAACTTTACTTTTCCAATTTTTAGTAATTACTTTTCTGGCTGTAACAAGAATAGGCCAAAGAAGAGGCACTTGAGTTTGGAATTATCTCAGGAATCGGAGCATTAAATAAAACAAAACATTTGAAATATTACATCTATTTGACCATAGAGCTTAAATGAAGTTATTAATTTCTTTCCAAAAAGGGGGAGTTGACTTCACATTCATATACCACATGCTTCCAATCGGCTATTATTTCAGTATCACATCTGAATCATTTAATTCTGTTTGATTTATACATATCTGTAATTTTGTTAGGAGTGACAAAAGCTCTGTGTAAGAATTTCCAAGTGAAACTTCCAATATAATGAAGATGTGGTTTTATCTGTAGATTTTAATGTTATTTTCTTGTATTCTTCAGGAGAAGTCTTCATTATTATTTTTTGAGGAATAATTCCAAAAGGAATTGTCTAAATATGTGAAATCTAAGTCAGGAATTATATAATTTTGCGACAAAGATATTGGGATGCACGACCCTGTGATGTATTCTACTATATGACTTTCAGAATGCACTAGATTAAGCAGATTGATAATTGAAAGCATTTGCCATTCCAACTATCAGTGAAGTCTACTGAGTTCAGAAGTGATGTGATGCATCTGAAGCTACTCAAATTTCAACCTGAACATTTTTTAATAAGTAAAGTTCCACAATTGCAACCATAAAAAAAACATCGCAATAATGAAATGTCAAGATCACTAAAGCATGGGTCATGGCCAAAAGATCAGTGATGAAATATCAAGTTTAAATCTATTCACCAATGATAAAAGAAAAAGTACAGCTCAATGTCATCATCATGGAATGAGAGTTGTGTAATATTTCCTTATAAAAACTTTCCAATGAGGAATGTAAATGGTGAATAGCAGCAGGGACAAATCTTAGCCCTGAGAAACCCACCACACTGCAGTACAAATGACAAAGAAATGCCGATAAATCTGCATTGTATCACACAGTAAATTTTAAATGATAGCAGCACTGCTTTTACTGGGTTCCTGTTATAAGAATGAGACATATACAGTAACTGTGACTCTCACAGCTTCATATCCCATAAACATAGCAAATTTATTTTATTACGCTTGTATTTGTTTTCTGGGGGCACTAATCTTCACAAATATTGAAACTCAGTGCAGTTCCATTGCTGTATCTCAGAAAGGATGAGGCTGCACACTCCATATCCCACATACCCAAGATAATTTACATCACTGTGTATCAGAGTGGGAAAAATCGCGGAGGTAGTGTGACCTCAGACTTAATACGCTTCCCTTATATTTGCACTTACAGTCTCAGAATAATGGGGAGTCACACCTACAGTCCTTGCAATTCTAACAGGAACCTGCATCTGATACATTTGCTATCTGCTACAGGTACTTTTATTTTAGTATATTTATTTCATCATTTGTTAAATGGTAAGTATGCTGGTCTATAGACCACTTTTCAACCACAATTCAAGTTATAAGGACATGAGTAAGTACTACATATAAATGTATGGAAAATTTAGGGCAGACTATCAACCAATATGTGCATGGAAAATGGAGGAAATTGGAGTACCCAGGAAAAACTAGACAGACAAGGAAAGAACAAACAAATTTCAGAAATACAAAACAATAAGAAGTGAGGCTTGAACCCTAGTTCCCAAAGCTGTGAATTAGAAACCTTTTTTACTAAGCCAATCTGCTGGAAGATTCTGTTAGATCCTACATTGAATAATGTCAAATGTACATGAGAGATCCAGGGGACAATTACAGCACCATGACTCTGATCTTCTGTTAACAGGTGACCATTAATCACCTGCACTACAGACATCACTGTATTATGTCATTTTCTACACCCAGACAAGACAGACATGATTTTTTAGTTGTTAATAACTGGGTAAGGTGAGTGGTCTACACTGACTGTGTACAAGGGTGGTCCAGGGGCTTTGGTCTATTTAACAGAAGTATCCCATGTCGCACACCATGGAAACAGGCATTATGGCACTCTCACTTAGGTGAGGAGGGTGACCCTCATTTGCATCTCCTTGCCATGTTCAACTAAATTATACTATCACTTTCATTATGTTAACATTGGTGGTCATGTGACCCATCAGCTTCATCATGGAGACCTTCTCAACTGCTTTTGCCATAGAAAAGAACCTGGAAATACATAATAACTGTGACAAATAAATACATCTAAAGGTAAATTCTTTAGAGGGTTAATACTGTTTAATCCAAGGACAATGGGCATTAACACTATTGGAGTTATGCATGAATGATCTGAGACTAACAAAGGATCCTGTCATGTAAGAACCCATTTAAGTGGTCTCTGCATGAGATATCTGAGTGCAGCTGAACAGATTAATGTTTCATTCCAGCAACTGTCAAGATCTCCTCTGGATCTAGAATGCAAAAGTACAGTGCAACTAGTAAGTGATGGATCACAAACTTATCTCTGCACCTTATAGATATGAATGATGACAGACCAGAAGGACAGCTTGCAGTATGCAAATTCATCAGACATGCTGGTGAAACAAATTCCCATCACTGAAAACACATAGGATTTTACATTCTGGTCTCCAAATTTAACGGTTCAAGTCAGATGACTTCCAGAAGTAGCTATCTACATTCTTTTCAGCTGTCCAAAATTTCACAGAATACCCATATTTTTGCCTCATATTTTCGTTCTGTTCTTCATAAAATTTGTAGGTTTTTGGCAAGTCTCTGAGAATTTAAATGACTAAATAATGATGTACATTTGTATTTTAGACTTCATATCCTTAAGTAAATTTATGCTTACCCAGTGCTTGTTATTCTAGCAGCATTCTAGGTTGTTGAGTAATATTTAAAATCTGTCCCTGATTATGGGTATTCCCCCACCATTATTTTTTGCTTTGTCTTGAGTTAAGAGGTATGGATATCTCACTAGAAAAAGACTTCTACCTTCTTAATGGAGGTACCAGAAGGAAATTCCCCAGAAGAGTCCCTCAACAGCTCTGTGCCATTATTGAGACCTGCTAAAACATTTATGTTAATAACTACATGCCCTCTTCATTATAATCTAATAATTTTTAATCAGACTTGCTGATGGACTCCAGAACACCTGAAGTAGTTCATATAAGAAACAGAGATGTAAAACTCAATTGTAACTATATAATGTAAAGCAGGGCTAGTGTTATTAATTGGGGGCCCCAGTAAATGTCAGTTTGGGGGCCACCTGGGCACTTCCAGTCTGCATCACCTTATCACTGCCACCCCTCCTAAACAACCTTTTAGTTGATGCTGCTGCTCTTACATTACAACAGGCCTATGTACCACACCATGTTAGCCCATTTCATGAAGGGACACTTACAGTTACTGCCATTTAGTTGCAACAGTGCTACATTACAGCAAGTCTCTGTACATGGTTGGATTTAGGTGAAATGATGCCCTAGGCACTGCCTAATGTTTCACCCCCTCCCTCACCCCCCCCCACACATGCACTCTAGTCCTCCCCCCTTTTCCCCTACATCTTGGCTCCCCATACCATGCAAATTACCTTTTTTCATTTTCTCACATTTTGCCTTACTCTTCAGCTTTTTCAAGTAGTCATAACTTTCTATATGCTCTGAAGTGCATTTTACAATTTTATTTTATTTTTACACAACCGTTTCATCCAAAGATGAGTTAAACAGAAATTAGGATTAAGAAAACAAATTCATTGTTGCTGTTCAGCTTCAGTTTTCCTTGCATCCTTTCAGCACACGTTTCCTGACCAAGACAACACAGTAATAACCATTTAGGAAATAACACAATTAAGCCAGGATCCCCAGTTTATAGATGCCATGGGATGCATTTTAGAACATTTGTCAAATATTTTAATCCAAATGGTGGTCTAAACAAAAATCATGAGTAATAAAAGAATTTCAGTCTTATTTTTTTTTCTTGCAAGGAAGACATACATTGTGTTCAAGGCTTAATGTTCAAATTCTGACCAACAGGATGATGTTAACTAGCATAAAACAATCCAGCAATGAAGAATGTCAACTCTTTATCCCACTGATTGTCAACAAGATAGGTGAATGAAAGGGAAGTAGGTAGTTTGGAGGGGCCAGGATGATTAGGACAGACTGGCCAAAGAAAAAGGATATTAGAGCACTTGCATTGACATAGCTTCTATGGAATTCTGTGAGAAATTACAGCTGACATTTGGTGGCTAGGCAATTAGAGAGCAATCACTATTTCATTCATGGATGATGGATATTAACACTATTTCAGTTAAACTTCATTTAAATTGACAAAAGAATCCTGATGTGCAGGAACCTCTTTAAGTGGTCTCTATAAGCAGCATATCATGTGCAGACGTTTCCTGTGCTTCTACTAAGATCTCCTCTAGACATGGTACTGCTTGGATGCAGCAACAATCACGCTACAATTGAAACACAATAGCAAAAAGACCTTAACTCCCTCAATTCCTGTTTCATTAACCAGAAACTAACACTTAATCCTACAAAAACAAACAACATTCTGTTTGACACCACCCAAAAGCTCAGCAATCACCAAAGTCACTCAATATCACCACCCTTTGTGGTATACCAATAGAAACAATCAGCTCATTTAAATACTTCGGTTTGTGCTTAGACCAATCACTGACATTGAATACTCTGTAACACAACTGAGGTAAAATGTTAACTCAATTCTCTTTTGGGTCAGGAAATTCTCACCCTACCTATCAAAACCAGCCAGGGCAGCTATAGGTAAAGGAGTCCTAAATACAGACTACCCATAAAAGTCAGAGCCTCTAGGAAAACCTCCACAATACAGAATGTCGAAAACAAAATCTGTCACTTTATCACTAACTTATCATCTAATGAGCATCCATGCTTCACCCTCGAAAAAGCCAAATGACTCCCAGTGCTGGACAGAATGGACCTGCTACTAGACTCTCTCACCTTCAGACTTCTCCAACCTAACGTTGCTACCACTAGCTGCCAAACATTATACTAAACATACAGCATAGCTACAGACACTTTTCCCAAACACTCCCACAAATCAGGTATACATTACATCAAACACTCTTTCTCCATCCTTGCTCCTAAAATGTAACAATCCCTCCTCAACTACCTAAACAAACTATAATCCCTCTTATACACCTTCACAGCTGAACTTCAACAGTTCAGACCATACTAGCCACACAGCAGCCACATCACATAAGGGCCTCACAACCTCTAGCCTTACTCTCTCTATCAACTACTAATACCTCCTAACCTGCGACCAGCCCCCAACCTGGCTCTCATTACTCCATAGCATGTGGACTATGATGCAAACCTGAAATATGGTGTGAATTGGAAATAAGCATTTCTCTCATAATCATTGCTACATCTATTAATTGCTAGTGTACAATCTTTCTTATATATTACTACTTTCTGTTCTGTTCCTCTGTTCTATCTCTCTCTCTCTCTCTCTCTCTCTCTCTTTTTTTTTGTGAATTATTACACCCGGGCACCTGCAAATGGTCAGTTATGATCAGTGTATCACAAAAGTAAACACATGTAAAATAAAATTAAATAAATAAAAGATTTGGAATGATAAAATCAGGTCCAGTTACTGAGATACAGACTAAAAGACTATTAGTATATCTCATAGATATGGATGGTGCTACAATAGATGGAGGACAGCTTCAGAAGTATTATGTTCCTCATATGAATAACTGCTTGAAAAATCAGTTAATTCAGGTGGTAGAGGTGTAGCACTGTTATGGCAGCTTTTGATCAACATTAAATAAAAATACATACAGCTATGCCTGGCTTAAAAATACTGTATTTCATTAAAGTGGAGCAATCACATGGAAGTGGGACTTGGCATGCTGAATAAAAAGTCAGATTGACATAACTAGAATCTTTTCCTTCAAAAATAGTTTTGAATTCCATTAAAGATCATAGAACAGACAAACCACCAATGACTTACCATATATTATTGAAGTTCATGCATATTGGTCAGGATTCAGAAAACATTATTGCATCCCACTAAGCAATTTCGCATGATGAGTGCCAATGCACAGAGTATGTATGATTCAGAAAACCCAACTACATGACATGGCTAGTCCAAATAATATGACTGGTTGTGCCATATGCAAATGACTGTATAATGAGGTGCCAAATATGATAATGAGGCAAAACAAGGGGTATTCAGAAACATTTAAATTTCACAAGATGATGCTGCGCCTACTTTATATTTGAACTTGGTCGTATGCTGTGTTCAGCTGGAGTACATCACATAATAATTCTAGGGGTGGCTGAAGCCATATTAACTGTGCATCTGCAGGAGGCGTTTATTGCATTTGCTTTGCCTGATGGTGTATGGCATCACCCTTAGAGATGAGGGGTCATCTGACTGTACTTACATTTCATGCTTTTCACAATACTGACATAGTGGACTGGTACAGTGTTGACAGAGACACCATGCAATAAATTGTAAAAATATGTCGGCCTCATCTGCAGCCTTGTAGAAGTCATGGAGTACTTATCCCAGTAGATAGAAAGATATGTGTGGCTTTACATCTATGAGCTACAAGGTCCTTTCACTGACTTACTGGGGATTTAGTCAGAGTATTTTCTACTTTATCAGTTTCTCAATACCATGCTTCAGTATGCGGCAGAATATATGTGGTTCCCATGTAACTCAGAGGACAGAGCCAACACCATGCAGGTGTTCTATGAAACAGTCCATTTCACTGAGATACGGGGGGCCATAGACTGTACCTACATTGAAGTAAAGGCACCACCTGGTAAAATGGGGAGGTATGTGAGCTGCAAAGAGTGTCACTTTGGTAACTGCCAGATGATCTGTAATCCACAGGGTATCATCAGGTATCATCTTCAATGTGTATGCAGGCCATCCCAAGCAGATTTCACACCTCTCACATATGACAAAAATTTGATCTGTACAGTAGTTTGTGAGGGGTGACTTCCCACAGAGACATCTTGTTGGTGATGATGGATATGCCCTGTACCCTAGTGAATGATACCCATCAGAAATCCTCACAATCAAACAGACTAGGGGTACAACTATGAATGAGTTTGGGCTGCTGGACACATGTTTTCACTCTCTGGCTTCAACCAGTGGTGCCCTGCAATATGACCATTCCACATGTGCAAAAATACTAACTGTATGTATAATGTTGTATAATATTACACTTAAGAAGCAGTTACAGCAGTGTGGCCTCTTGCATGGCCAGCAGTTTGCAACACAACAGGTAGTGGAAGCTCAAACAGATGAGAATTCAGAGGAGAAGCCAACACAAGGGAAATGATCATGCCAGATGAAGGACAGCACAGTATTCCGTGACCCTACCAAAGAGACAACAGATTGTACATAGCTTTATGACATAACTATACATAAGTTAAGCAGATACACTACGAAAAAATGATGCATGCAAAAACACCAGGCTGTATTTTAACCAATGTAGATGCTGGCCATGCTGTGCATCAGACATATGCAGCCTGAGTAACAATGTACAAAGGGCAGGTCACAGTTATCCTCATTTGAACAAGAGAGCACAGAAGTGCATGTCTTTTACAGGAAATTGTGTCAGTACTGCTGTGTATAAAAAGAAAAGGTGCTTTTAGGGGATTCGACAGAATCGTGATAAAGGATTTAATGTTGGGAAAGGCCAGGGTAATGTGCTGTAGGCAATGGTGGTGGTGGTAGAAGTCCCTGCCAGGTGACCCATAAAAGACACTACATGCTCCAGTGTGTGATAAAGTCTTTCCAAGGAATCACACATAAAGAACATGCACTCCCATATGTCAAGGAATCACATATACAGGACATACTCTCCCATAAGTCAGCTTGCTCACTCAAAAGCATGCTGCCATGGCTGTGGTTGCATTAGCCTGTGTGTCCACAATGGCCCTATACATATGTTGGATTACAGCCACTCACACACCAACCTATACCTTTCAACTGTCCAGATTTTTTGCAAAATGCACAGATTTTTGACTAATATTTTTTGTCTGTTCCTCACAAAAAATTGTGGATTTTTGCCCCATAATTTTCATTTCTTCCTCACAAAAATTTGTGGATTTGTCAGAAATCATTAAGGATTAAAGTCAGTAAATAATGACAAACATTTGAGTTTCAGACTTCATATCATCTAGAAAATGCATGTTAATGCAAAACCTCTAATAAACCTAAAGATTGCTAGAATTAGAGCAATATTTAATATCTGTCCCTGATTTTATATCTTTGATCCCCAATTATTTTTGGCTTTGTCCAGATTTCTTGCACTATGAGGTTGGGAGGTATGCACCAACCACATGGGAGGGGGATAACCATATCTGTGGTGAGCACCATTACCAAATCCCATGTCTGGATCTCCCTGTCCATGAGTGATAGGGGTAGATTCAGTCATCTATCTACTGCAGGCTACCACACTTTGCTGATCTATAGTGTCTCCATGACCCCATCCTCTTTCAGATGTTTATGCATCCTGGATATCTGCAGGCATACAGACTGTATCTGTAGTCTGTGTTGGGGATGTGAGGGTCACATACCCTATGTCAAACACACACTTTGCACCCACCCTGCTTTTGCCAGCTTTTCACCACCATCATTAATAGTGGCCACAGATCCTCCAATATCAGATGGGGACATTTCCACTGTGCCACCTGGTGCCAGATAAAGACTCATCTGTTAGTACACTAAAAGCAAAAAACATCCATTGTTAGTGTGACCCAGCACCACAACTGCACATGAAAGAGATATCATTACAACTGTAAACATATGATGCAAGCTAATACTACTGGCTATACATGATGTGGATGGTCATGGCAGGTGGATCCCTGATGTACCTGTATAACTAAAGTCAGCCACATGTAATGAACATTCAAGTGATTAGGAGGTAAGCAGTAGTTGTAGCTAGTGATACTATGAAGTTGGACTACATACCTGCATCATCTGCAGTTGAAACTGTCCAGCTTTGCATCAACATCCATCACTGCACTGTGGGCCTCTGTAGAAGTGATACTTTCTTTAAGTGAGGCCAATAACTTCTCTGTCTCCATAAGGGGTGGTTCAGTCAATGGCCCACTGCCTGTTGCCCTTTGTTGTCATGCTACAGCTTCTGCTCCATATGTGGTGGCATGGATCATGTCAGACCACATCATAGCTATGGTCCTGATCCCCCAGTGCATGAACATTTCAACCTAGGCATGGTCACAGTAGGGCTGGTCAGGGGCATAAACAGCAAAGATCCATCAGACACGGAGATGGAGGGCCTGTAGTACCCCCTCATCTTCTGGATCACAGAATTTTGGTTTGCAGGTGGATGTTGATAGCCAAACAGATTTAGCACTTTGTTGATTTGTACCCTATTTTTAGGCATACTTCTGTTAGCATGGAAAACAGTGGACTTAATAGCCTTGTACTAGCACTGATCTTACTAATCCTCATTCTGTTATTATCCTACTAGGCCATATAATATGCTGTAGTTGTGCCTGACTGTTATATATCTGTATCTGCAATAGTTAAGTAAATGTCAGTTATGTATGTGTACTGAGGATATATTCCCCCAAAATTAGCACATACCTGCAGCTGAACAACAGCACCTGACCATTTCAATAGCCCTGTTAAAAAGGTTGTGGCTAATTACATATGTACAAGGCACAGTACACTAGAATGGTATTAAACATTACTCTGAATATGAGCTGAGAGCTGTGTCTACCAGCTACCTTAACAGTCCTACATGCTATCACATTTTCAGTACACCTGCAATTTAACTCTCAATATACTTTTGGATAACATGTTTAGAAGTACTAACAAACTGACATCCCTTAACAGTCCTAGATTAAATATTAGTCCAGAATCTAACATTGTATAAAGGAATGGATATATAAAAAAATAGAATGTACCTTATTTAAACAGATATCTTGTTGAGAAGGAAATATTCATTGAAAATTACATTTAGCAGGATTCAAAATCTGGTTACAGAAATTTTCATAGTGTGATGAGACTCTGAGCTTCTTATTGTACTTGTATCATACAGAAACATTTATCTGGGCATGAATATTATGCTAAGCAAGCAATAATGCCCAACAGGCTGTATGTTACTGTGTAAATAATGCATGCCCATGGAGTGTTCTGAGGCCTGAAGGTGCAGATGGAGGGCCTCTACACCCTTGGAAGGGCATTATTATAGCAATAACCCACGCCTGGGTGTGGGTAATGCTAAATTTACCCACGGTTGGCGTGGTTTGGTCCCGAGGCCCGAGGGACCAAACAAAGCCAACCGTGGGTAAATTTAGCATTACCCACACCCAGGCATGGGTTATTGCTATTATACCATGACATTATTTAAGAAAAGAAACTATTACTTTTCTTAAATAATGGCATAGTATAATGCCTGTTTACTGCCCTTCCGCAGATGTCTGGCATCCGCGGCAGTTCTGATCTACTGCGCCTGCGCAGTACATCAGAGCTGTGGGCAACGGAGAAAGCAAGATCTCCGTTGCTTTTTTTTAGTGTCTCGCTATGTTAAATGAGTTTAACATAGTGAGACAGTTTTAAAATAAGCAACGGAGATCTCCGTTGCTTTTTTTTAGTGTCTCGCTATGTTAAACTCATTTAACATAGCGAGACATAAAAAGCAACGGAGATCTTGCTTTCTCGCTGTTTAAAACACTGCCTCGCTATGTTAAATGGGTTTAACCATGCGATACAACTTTAAAATAAGCAACGGAGATCTCCGTTGCTTATTTTAAAGGTGTGTCGCAATGTTAAACCCACTTAACATAGCCAGACAGTGTTTTAAACGAGTTATACTAATGGAAAAAGTCCGCGACCAGACCTTTTTCCATTAGTATAACTCGATTTACAACGGGCACGCTGGCCAATCAGCGTGCACGTTTTGGGGGGGGTCATGGTATAATTACATAGTAACACACACCCTGAAGGGCATTATTGTGCTTAGAGAATGGACTGTTTGTAAAATTGTTTTTATTTATTTTAATCGTACTATTATTATTATTATTATTTTATAATTTTAATGTAAAATAGTACCTCTGCCTAATGTGTCAAACTTGCTGTAGAGGAAGTATTTTACATCCAAAATATAAGATTAAAAAATGTGTAGGTATTTACCTCATTTTTTGGTCCGTTACTCATAACATTTGTGGTTTGCTGGCAAATCATTTGGGGACTGATGTCACTAAATAATGACATACATTTGAGTTTCAGACTTTATTTCCTTCAGAAAATGCATGTTAAAACAAATTCTGGCAATTTTCTAATTTTATGACAGCAATGTTTACAATTTGTTCCTATTTTTGAGCCTTTTTCTTCCCTTTATTTCAGGCTTTATCCAGATTTCTAGAGCCAAGAGATTGAGAGGTATGCAAACCTCTTAGCTGCTGCTGCTGCCACTGCTTGATCAATCTCTCTCTCACACAAACACACTTCCACTTTCATGCATGCAAACACACATACATTCATACATGTAGACAGAAACATAAACACATATTGAAACACACACACTTTTCTTTCTTTTTTTTTCAAATGTTTCTTTTAATTTTACACTCACTAAACAGCAAATGTGCTTAGCATCAAATAATGGCTCGATCAATCTCACTCATTTTCATGTAGGCATGCACTCATACACACACTCCTATTTTTTAAATTGTTTTGTTTCTTTTAATTTTATACTCACTAAACAGCAAAATCACTGCTTAGTGAGCATAAAATAATGGAGGCCATTAGCCTTACAGTCCAAGCTCCATGGCAGCTTAATATATTGGGGTGTATCTGACTCATTTTCCATTAGTCATTACCTGTACAGTAATACGCTGCTGGAGAATGTTCGTTCTTCAGTTAGGGTTTAATGGGCAAACTGTATTAGGGTTCTACATGATGTAGGTATACACCTGAGCACCTGGTGGGGTGGCTCTGTGCATTCAAGAGCAGCCTTTGATTTTTGGGATGACGGAATTGTCACACCATATTTAACCTTCTACAGATGGAGTTGCTGTAGTGCATGTCTTTTCAGCACCATACACAGGAATAGAGAACTGCCATGTTTCATACCTTACAGTGCCTTTGGAATCATAATAATATACTACCTAGATTTTTTTCAATTTGCCATCCATCATGCAAATGAGATGTCCATCAATACACATCATTGTGCAGCACACAGGGCATGTGCAATCCAATTTGGGTGCCCATTTCCATGCAATTTTTCCTGAGATTCTTCAAGCTGAGACATCATGGCTAGAGAAGGTGATGGTAGCACAGAGGTGGTGTGTGAAGGAAACAAAAAATAAATTCTGTATCTCCACCAGGATTGCAAGCAGAGGCTCCTATAGAAAGGCTATGAAATACCTCAATACAAGGCTGAAACCATGAGTAATTTGGGAAAGGCTGTTCCTAGTGCAGCAGGCATCTCAGGCACGGGGAACAGTGTCATCATCACTACAGTGACTTGTGGCAATGCATTTTTAACCTCTTACACTGATGGGAGGTGAAGTTAGGCATCAGGCACTATCTAGGTACTGTAAGTACAGATGTTATAGCAGGTCAGTCTGTAATCTGCTACTGTATTCCATCCACAAATGTTACTCAATTTACACTTTTTATGTGAAAACACTGAAAGGAATAGACTGATGCACAGTTGCAGATTGAGTATCTTTGAGAGTGCTGCGATGGTATACATGCTGTTATAAATGTGTCTGGATTTTAATATTAACAGTAGTAGACATTAAAAATAATTGTATAACTTTCAGATGCAGTTGCCACATCTGTCATTACTGGCATAGCTTATAGGCAGTAGTATGAATGTGCAATGACAGAAGTGTGTTTCTGCATGCCACTACTTGTCTAGGTGGACAAGTAGATCTTCATGTCAAGTGTCTTGGCTTTGCATTGTAAGGATGACTGATGGCTCAACCCGCACCCACAGTTGTGTTATCATGGAAAACTTTTTGCTTATATTTTTCTCTCCAGTAGTATCATTGCAACAGTACAAAGTCCATGTGTGTAAGATCATAATTATTAGTTTGCTGGACATTTCCCAGTACACAATAGAAGTTGCTGCTTTTTGCCCTTCACCTATGATTGATATATGTTTGTCTGAGCAACATGTTTACTTTATGTATGTACTGTATTAACAGACATTACACACTGTATCTCTGACCACAGGTACATGATGGTCAGGATAACTTCCTGCTGCAGTTAATCTTCTGACTGTCAGACTGCATGTGAGCATGGCTTTTGGTTTATTCTCTCCTGTATATATTCAAACAGGTTTATGAAATTACTGATTATGCACCACTATTAAGAGTGTATTCTGTTCAGCTCAATTATTATTAACATTGCTAACAATGATCGTTTCATTATGTTTGTATTTCTCTTCCTCATGTTGTCATCCTTCATCTTACATAAATTTATTGTTTATTTTTGTTTCTCTCCGTTCCTTTTACCATTATATGTAGCGGCACAGCCGCCCATACGTTCCCCACCAAAAAGGCCTGTAAACCTTGACAGGTGGCTGCAGCAGCAGCAGTAACAACAATCCTAGCAGCAGCAGAAGCACCTAGCAAATTTGGTCCCAGCCTGCTACAGTTGCCTCCGCACTCCCTGCCATAACTGCACCACATGTA
Source organism: Protopterus annectens (assembly GCF_019279795.1). NCBI lineage: Eukaryota > Metazoa > Chordata > Ceratodontiformes > Protopteridae > Protopterus > Protopterus annectens. Next base: position 1,336,701,137 of record NC_056726.1, read on the forward strand.
TCTGGTAGCCCTGCAGCAGAGACTGGTACAGTGGTACCTACCAGTACCAGTGCAAGTGGAGGTGACAACTTTATCAGCCATTGGCAGCTGGTAGACTTTGAGAGAGATACCATCAACAGGAGGTTGGATGCCTGCATCAGCAGCAGTCACAATTCTCCCCAGCGCCTGCTTCACTTTCTGAGCCAGAACACAGGGATGACAGTACTCAAGGTGACAAGCAATCTCCCACTGGATCTCAGCCTGCAGAGACTGCATCTAAAATAATCAAATCCTATCCTCAACCTAATGTTCCCCTCCGTTTTTCGTTCATGCCCATCACTGTTGGATTTACACTGCTCCTCTCACCAGTGTTTTCTCTCACAAATTGTCTGATGTTTCCTTTACCATTGTGTTCCCCCTCACTCATTTTGTTAGCCTACACCCTATAAGTCACATCTGCCTTCCTCTGCTACCTCACTTATACCTCTTATCTTCATCTTACTTTCCCTTCCTTCCCCAACTTTTCCATTTCTTACAAAAAGGCACCTGCTCCACAAAAAGTAAAATAAAAAAGGATATGCCTCCCATACATTCCTCTTAAATGTGTTTGCAGAATGTCTGCATGTTTGGCTCATACTTTTTGTGCATTTCTCATAATGTTTGTATTTCCTGGCAAATCATTAAAGATTGAGTTAATAAACAATGACACATATTTGAGTTACAGACTTTTTGGAGCAATATGTAACATCTGTCCCCTATTTTGAACATTTGTTCCACCATTATGTTTGGCTTTGGCAAGAATTCTGCAGCTCAGAAGTTGAGAGGTATACTCCTACATCACCTCCATCCAGCTATGTTCCATATATTTTCTCCCCGGGCCTCCACTGAAAATGGACCTACGTCCAGTCGGACATTCCCGGTCAACAAATATAAATAAATAAATAAATAAATAAATAAATAAATAAATAAATATATGTTTACCTTCCTTCTACCCTCTGCTTGCTTCACCTTTTCATCTTTTGTCCTTCACACCCATTGAGAGCCTTTAAAATGGTAAAAAACAGAGAAACATACCACACAAACATGTCCAAAAAAGGACTTCTAAATAACTTATCTTTTTGTGGTTGTACTATGTGATGGGTCATGACATGCACCATTGATGCCCATGTACAATTGAGAAACAACACTGCTAATTGTATAACAACAATGAAGTCCAATCAATGTCAGGCATTGTAAATGACATGTTCAGTGTGACTCTTGCTATGGTTCTTATTGTTAAGGAAGTGCAGGCTACAATATAACTGGACAGCATCGATGGGTGAAATCCACTCAGGGCTGAATATTTTCATTTTTTCATGGCATTCACATTATAGCACAGATACATTGATCAAATTAGGATGTTGTCAGGACTGGTGTAGGTCAATACATCATGTAGCTTTGCTGTATCCCACCAATTCTGCCTGTATTCTAAATTTCACATGATATATATTGTGTTATACCCCCTTCTCCACTATGTTCTGCATCCCTGATTTCTATAACTTCCTTTTCAGACTTCTTTCTGCTTCTGTTGCCCTGCTACCATCTCTGCGCTCCACAGTTGAGCATCTTTAACTTAGGGTGGTATTTATAGCCATTATGTATATTATTGATGACAATCTGCATTTTCTGTATTTGAACACAGCCAAGGAGCAATTCATAGAGGTTATTTGCACTCATATGTGATAGCCTGGATAAACTTATGTAAATAAAGGATTAATTAAATTTTAATGAGATATGGCTTAGAACTTCTTATACTAACATACCCCTTTCCCATCTGCTTGTGATTCACAGTCATTTTTGACACGTTCTTGTGTCATCTGCATATGTGTTACAAAAGGTGGAATTGTATCTTTTCTATCTACTTTGCATTTAGTAAGGATGCTTGCTTTTGCTGCTAGTGTGGTTGCTTCCCAATGTGAGCTACTTGTCTTGGCAGAACCAAAAATGCAGGGGCCCAGTGGAACTCGTTAGTCAAGAAGGTGAAAAAAAACTCATTACAAGTTTGATAATCAGGAATTTCTTGATATATTTGGAATTGACAGGGGCATTTTAAGGGCTTTAGTGAGTACATATGGCCCAGTGGTGGGAACTGGGGTTTATATGTGGACTTCCTATCTCTGTGGATACTAAGGTAGGTAAACCCCTCACTATACGTTCTGTAGTGATGTTCAAGAGACAGACTGGGAACACGGGTATTTTTCAGACTTTTGCCTCAGGGATACTTCAGCAGTTCCTTGATATACTCTTGGCATGTGTAGTTCAGTACATCTATTTCCCAGTGTCACCTCAAGAGTGAGATTGAACCATGCTTGCCTTTTATGGGGTGGCACATTTCCCTGAGGTGCTTGGTGTGATAGATTACACCCATGTTGCCATTAAGGCTGCATCAGGTCCACAGGGGAGTGGTGCTGCAATAGGAAGGGCTATCATTCCATCATCTGCCAGGTAGCATGTGGTACATGGGGGTGCATCCCTACCACTCTGCTGTTGACATGTTTCAGCTGTGCTGATAAAGTGAAAGTGCTACTTCTTGCAGATGACCCTGTGAAGAATTATTTTTTTTAAATCAGTACTGAGACAATGGAGGAAACTACTGAATGTTGTGTAATGAATTGTGGAGGGCACCTGTTATGCACACTCACTTCATTTTCATGATTGGCAGAAAAGGAGCATTCACCTGTTGAAAGTAAGTCTTTTGTGTTTCATTTACGCAGCTGCTCTCTGCAGCCATCCTCTTACTGTGAATATGTAATGGTGGGTACAGTAACCTTCCTGAACACGTATCTGTGTAGGATGCTGAGGTGAGCAGTTGCCAGTGTCCACACCACCTCTGATTATGCCTGTGCCATCCTCATTGGTGTTACAGTCATCTCTCCATACAGACAGGAGGTATACCTCACTGGGTGTTAAAAGGATAACTATGGGAGGTTCCCCACTAGAACTGCTATGGGCAATTGCATCCTGTCTTGCCTTTGCTCTGGCACATTCTACCATATTGTTGGCATTTGCTTGCACTGTGTCAATGTATGGTTCTTCCCCCAATAATATTTATGCCCATAACCATCTCGTTCCACACCTTTGCCCTGTCAGCTTGTTTTGGCTCCCTTTTCAAAAAGACACTTGCCATATGTCCTTAGCACCCCCATGAGAACATGGCTCTCCTCAGGGCTGAAATTGTCTTTACTCAGTCTTGACCCCTGCTGCAGCTGCTTTGAAGTAGAACAGCATATATGAAAAAACATAGTGAAAATTGATTTAACAAATTAAATGCTCTCATCGCCCCTGCAACAAAGGACATGAAAGCATGCCTGAATTCCTTACACATACATCCCTTTTTTAAACCAAGACTGAAGTAGCATAAGGAAAGAAATCTTAAAATCACTGAGTCTATGAGTATAACATATCTAATAATTTCATCACATCAATACAGTGAAGCAAAAATCAACTGAACATTGTCCTCCTCAGCTTTTTACTGTTATGTTATGCATCATGATCCAGAAATTAAAACAAAAAAGAATTTACATGCTTTTAACATTTCTGCTGGCATACTATGTAATACTATTGGATCTGCATGCAACAAAATATTCAGTGACCTCTCAACACATTCCTTGTGTAAATAAAAATATCAAGCGTGCTCAGCCAAATGAAAAGACACTTTAAACTTCCAACTCCAGACAATACCAGTGCTGGCATTAACAGCAATATTCAACAATTACACATAGTACTGACTTTATTCTGGGAAAAAAAAAACATTTCCATGAAAGTATGTACGTATTAAGTTGAATTTCCATAGATTGTTAATGTGTTATAACTATAAATTTGTTTTTAGCTTACTTTAAAAACTTGTACTTTCCTACAGTCATTGTCACTGAGCTCATTTGATTTCAGATAAATATGGTAGGTGTAAAGTTATTGACATAAAATTTAGGCTGATGTACATGCTTTATATGCAGATTAAAGCCAGCCAGATTGTTCACTATGAATCACAGTATTGTATGTGTGTATCTCATTGTACAGGCATAGGTAGTCTTTGCGTAATTGTAAATGAGCTGTACTAAGTGACATTGGCTGGGGAAATGCGTGCAGCGCATAGCATATTTCAGTGAAACTCAAATATACTATAGCATTTAGAAATTAAAATGGAGAGAGCATACAGACTGGAGTTTAAGGAAGTTTAATCCACAATCATCTTGCACAGTATGACACACCTTAACATTTCATAACAGAAATTTAGTTTAGTAAAAGCACTGAAACACCAGCCGGACATGTTAGAGTTTCAGTTATTAAACAGTAATTATGAAATGTGGTTGGTAAACCTAACTTTACAAAAAAAAAAAATTCCACGAGTAAAACAGCTACTTGGCTAGAGGGGCTAAGGGGCTGTGTATGATGATGTCACACCTCACAGCCACCATCTTGCAGTTACAGGCCTCACTTTGCTTCTGTCATTTCTAAAGATGGCAACACCCATGATGGCATGAGGCCAAGTTCCAAAATGGTCTGAAAAGGAGACCAAGATTATGGTCTATATCTTTCAGGAGTCATACCTGTAGAAAATAGAAAGTATGGCTACTGACATGGAGTGGAATAAACAGAGGAATAGCTAGGCCATTTGGAGCCCAAGGGATGACCCTCATTTGGCACCCCAAAGCCTACAGAGATAAAAATAAACAGATGTTAGAAAAAAATGCCTTAACAACAACTTTTCACAAAAAAAATATAGACCAGAAGGTGCAATAACCATAACTGAACATAAAGTTTTATTGAAAGTTTAAAGCATTTTTCAGAGACAATCTTTTAACTGCCATGTAATACATAACCAAACACAGCACAGCTTTAGCAAGTTAAAGAAACCATATAGATATTAAAAATGAAGTAGAATTCAGCATAATCCGCATCTCTGTGCAGATACAGTCCAAATGCTTACATCAGCATAATAATTTATACTATTACTAGCTTGGTAATTGTGAACTACAACACAGAAAAACATGAACTGTGGCTGTGATACAGACAAAAGAATCATGACTCAAGGGAGAAGCAGCTAAAATATACATCATGTCCCTTCAAAATGTATCTATAATGTATACTACACAAAAATCTTTAGTGTGCATTGAAGCACCATTTTTACCTGAAGTTTACATCATAGTTCATTGATCAATGGATCATCTACACAGCAATCTGTGGTTTATTGTCTGTTAACAGCATATCCCAGTGGCATAATAAGATACTAGACACTTAAATAATCTGCATTTACTATTTAGCAACAGGAGTGTGCTCTGCTACAGAATATATGTGTGTGAATGAGAGGGAGGATAGAGGAATGGTGAGGATGCAAGGATTAGAGGTGGCAAAGGTGGATGAGTTTAAATACTTGGGATCAATAGTTCAGAGTAATGGTGAGTGTGGAAGAGAGGTGAAGAAGAGAGCACAGGCAGGATGGAGTGGGTGGAGAAGAGTGTCAGGAGTGATTTGTGACAGACGAGTACCAGTAAGAGTGAAAGAGAAGGTCTACAAGAGGGCAGTGAGACCAGCTATGTTATGTGGGTTGGAGACAGTGGCATTGACAAAAAGGCAGGAGTTAGAGCTGGATGTGGCAGAGTTAAAGATGTTAAGATTTGCACTGGGTGTGATGAAGGTGGACAGGATTAGGAATAAGTATATTAGAGGGTCAGCCCAGGTTGTAAGGTTTGGAGACAAAGCCAGAGAGACAAGATTACGTTGGTTTGGATATGTACTGAGGAGGGACGCTGAGTATATTGGGAAAAAGATGCTAAGGATGAAGCTACCAGTTAACAGGAAAAGAGGAAGGCCTAAGATAAGGTTTATGGATGTGGTGAGAGAGGACAATCAGGTGGTTGGTGTGACAGAGCAAGATGCAGAGGACAGGAAGAAATGGAAACCGATGATCCACTATGGCGACCCCTAATGGGAACAGCCAAAAGAAGACGATGAGTGTGCTCTACTAGACAATATAGGCTGTATCACTGAGTGCTTTATTTGAGTTATAAAATGACCCCCACACCTAACAAACAAATAAAAATAAATGCAAAGTGTAAGCAAGTAAGCAACAGAAGAAATAAAAATTATTGGGGGAAAAAGAAAAAAACAAAGTCCCTTGGATTAAATTGCTTCTGACAATATGAGTCATACTGGGTTTATCTCATACGCCTAAGGTACAGGGTTTGATTCTTACCTTTGGGATAAGAATTTTGGCTAGGCTAGGTTCAAAATGGATCACAAGGGTAGGTAGCCTAGCACTAACCTATGAATTTAGATACACACACACACACACACACACACACACACACACACACACACACACACACACACACACACATGATTCTTTTGTTACTGCACAAAATAAACCATGATAGGTGTATATCCAGTTCTCATGAATCATCAATAAAGGAAGTGCCTGAGCCAAAATTAACTTCATTTTAATAAAAAAACACATTTGATAAAAGCCTAATAATAATCATAAATATCAAATCCAGTAACTATCTGTGTGCTGTATTGTGTACACCTATCCTATTGTATGATACTTTTTGGCTGCCTTAAGCACCAAACAAAAAAAGGTTTCCAAAGCCCCACAACAATTTCTGGCTCATTTTTTGGCAGCACAATTTGTTGTTCTGCAAATCTGCAATAATCGTGATTGCAGTAATCTGCAGTAATCACGATTAATCTCTAATGGAGGTCTCAAGAAGCCTATTGAGGCCTAATTTTTGATTGTTTTTTCCTTTGCTCACCTAGGCAACAAAAGGACTTTTAGAGTATTAAGCAACATTTACTGAATACTTAGCCCTGGCCCCTGATCATACCTTTCAACTGTCCAGATTTTTGCAAAATGTCCAGATTTTCATCTCATAAAATTTGTGGTTTTCTCTCAAGTCTGTGAGAACTGAACTCATTAAATAATGACATACATTTGTATTTCAGACTTCATTTCCCTCCTGTTATTCTAGCAACTTTCTTAGTTTAAACTTTATAAAACATATTTAAAACCTGCCCCTGTTTTGGGGTCTTTGACTGCATTATTTTTGACTTTGTCTAGATTTCTTGTGCTAAGGAGTTGAGAGGCATGGTCCACTGACACAGCTTTCATGAGAGGTAGAGACATGTTAGTTTTGTTCAATAACTAAGAAGAGACTAGTAACATACATTTGGAGGGAGTGGGTAGCTCACCCCCAAATTGGGGGCACAGGAGTGTACTTAAATTTCAGTGAGCCTGATCACTGGGGGTGCTAATCTTTGAGGAAGGATTTACTATATCCTTGTTTTAAAATCAAGAATAGACATTAAAATGATGCTTGGTTTTGCTAAATTGAGGACTATCAAGCAGTGTAGCTGCACTCTCTGTTTGCTTTCTCTAAATGCCATGGTGATTGCTTCAGTAATTTGTCCATTTATGCACAAGCATTTCACTGTCATCAGAATGAATAATAATTTCCCTTAACAATCATTTTAGTATTTTGTCCACGTATGCACCAGCACTCGAATGACACCAAAGTGAATCATTTCCCACAAAGGTCCATTCAGTAGTTTGTCCATATAAACATAAGCACTCAAATGACACCAAAGTGAATCACTTCCCTCAAAGGTTCCTCCAGTTGTTTGTCTATGCATGCACATGCACCAAAGTTAAACATGTCCCTCAATGATCCCTTCAGTAGTTTGTACATGTATACACAAGCACTCAAATGATACCAGAATGAAACAGTTCCCACAACAATCCCTTCAGTAGTTTTTGAGCACTCAAAATCACCAAAATAAATCATTTTCCTTCAAAGACCCCTTCAGTATTCTGTCCAAATATGCACAAGCACAAGCACCAAAATGAAATGTTTCCCCCAATGATCCCCTTCAGTAGTCTGCCCAAGCATTCATGAACACCAAAATGAAACATTTCCCCCAATGATCCCTTCAATAGTATGTCCAAGTATGTATAAGAACCAGAATGAAGCATTTCCCCCAACAAGCTGTTCAATAGTCTATCCCAAGTATGCATTAGCACTCTAATGACACTAAAATAAATCAATTCCCCCAAAGATTCCTTCGGTAGTCTGTCTCAAGTATGCACTAGCATATAATGACACTAAAATGAAACATTTCCCCTCAGCAACCCCTTCAATAGTCTGCCCATCTATCAAAATGAAAAAGTTCCCCCAATGACCCCTTTAGTAGTCTGCCCAAGTATGCAAAAGCAGCAAAATGAAACATTTCTCCTATAATAACTCCTTCACTAGTATGTGCAGGTATGCACAAGCACCAAAATGAAGCATTCCCCCAATGACCCCTTCAGTAGTCTGTTCAAATATGCACAAGCACCAAAATGAAACATTACCCCCAAAGACCCCTTCAGTAGTTTGTCCAAGTATGCACAAGCACTAAAATGAAGCATTTCACTTAATGATCTCCTCAGTAGTCTGTCCAAGTATGGACAAACACCACAATAAAACATTTCCCGTCATGACCTCATGGTTACCTGCTCTGTCCCCCCGTGAAAAAGGGCATAGCAAAATTCATTTAAAATGGGTGGCGAAAGACAAACACGCTCTGGCTAGGCTTATAAATGCCCTAGGGCAGATAGCCTAGTATGAACCTGTGAACCTATGAACCTTTGATAGCACAGGTATCTACCTACCTGACTTAAGAGCCTGCTTAAGCAAGCTAACATAGAGATTAAAGGAACTATTAAGAAGATCATAGCCGAGTTTTAACTTAAAATGGTGCCTAATAGCAAATATCGTAGTTAACAACTTTATTGCAAATGTTACACATCCCAAAGTTATAGCTGTTACACAGGTTCCACAGTCTTAGCCATCCCCTTTAATTACTGTGGAATAAATTCTTGCAGCCCTCTCAAAACTAAGAATACTTCATCCATGGCCCTGATAACATAATAGGCTGCCTGATTTTCATATCCAAATGTGGCCTTTCTGAACCTCTGCTTAAACTCTTTAATCTAAGCCTGTCTACTGGTTACCTTCCTGAAGTCTAGAAAACAGCCATTATAATGTCATTACACAGTAAATACATACCCATTAGTCTCACTAGCCTCATATGTAAAGCTATGGAGTACATTATCTTGGACCTCATTATTCTAGACATTGAAAATCTCTTATCCCCGGATCCCCAGACCCTCATCAATTTGGCTTTGTCTAAGGAAGGTCCTACCTTCCTTTGTTGAAGACTCTGAGAGGTGTGAGATGCAAGCTTTTCATCAGAAGGGAAGAAAAAAAAACTTATTTAAAGTCTGCTGAAATATTTCAAGTTGCACTTAATAGAGATCAGTGTGGTGATATATTTGTATTTCTCTTCTTTTTGTCTATGGTTTATCAAAAATATACTTTCCAAAAGTAGAATTACATCATTTAGTCATTTCATACAGCTTTACTGATAAATATCTGCATACTCTGGTGCCTTAGCCTGTGGTAGAATTGCAGTAATGGCAGTATTATGAATTCTGCTCCCAGATTTGTGCTTTAGTACTTTTTAAAGTCGTATATACCAAGTTAAAGTTACATTCCAGTGCTTTTATGTTTGCTTTGATTAGGTTCATAGGTTCATAGGTTCATACTAGGCTATCTGCCCAAGGGCATTTATAAGCCTAGCCCATAGTTATGTGGCTTTCGCCACCCCTTTAGTTTGAATAAAAACTATGCCTATCATTTTGCTGTGCCTCTGTCAAGCAGTGACACTGAAGTAATCCCTGGGATATATCTGCGATCTCCCATCCATTGGTCAAGATTCCTCTTGAACAAGGCCAGCGAGGTGCTCTGCCTCACATGTACCGGGATTTTGTTCCACAGCATAGGGAGTCTCTGGGTGATGAATCTGTCCCTCCAGCATGTTCTATTTATAACCGTGTCAAGGTTTAAGTCTCCCGCCCTTGTGGTTCTGAGGGATCTAGATTTTTTGAGGTGAAGCATATTCATCAAATCTGGGTCTGACATGGCCTTATATGTCAGGCACAGGTCACCTCTGAGCAAGCGGTATGAGACTGATACTGTTTTTTCCCTAGTCTGTGCTTCCCCACTACCGCTGAGACATTAAGTTAAAAGTTTCTGAAATTCTAACCATAGAACTAAAACTCTAGTATTGACTTTATTTGATTGAATCCTTCTCTAGTAAGTCTGCTATATTTAGCACAGAGCCACGCCTACCCAGGGTCTTTTGTTCAAGACTCTGAGAGAGGTGAGATACAAGTTTTTCATCAAAAGGGGAGAAAAAAAAGCTTTCATTTAAATTCTGCTTAAATATTTCACATTGCACTTAATAGTGACCAGTGTGGTGATACTTTTCTGTTACCCATTTGCAGTTTTTTTAGTTTGTTTTAGGGCCTTAGTGTTGAAGTTGGGTGAAGATTTTATATTGCTGTTGATTTTAGCATTGTTTATGCATCATACTGCACTTCTATTTCCATAAGTAAAATTACCTCATTTAGTCAATTATTGACGTGTTACTGGTAAATTTCTGCATAGTCTGGTACCTTAGTCTGTGGTAAGATTGCAGGAGTGGCAGTACTGTGAATTCTGCTCCAGGATTTGTGTTTCAGTACTTTTTATAGCTGCATATACCTGCTTAAAGTTGCAATACAGTGCCTTTCTGTTTACGTAGATAATGTTTTCCCTTGTTCTTTGAGTCTGCTCCATCCCCCACTCAGACATTTAAAAGGCTGTGTCTCTAGCTTCCTCCCTTTATAATAATCTGCCTTAGAAAGTCCCTCCCTTCCCTCTTTCATTGCTACTGTCTGTTGTGCAACCTATTTAAGTACTTTCCCACCCACTGTTTTCCATATATCCATAAAACCCACCCAGCAAACCAGTCTTGCACTTGAGTAATCCTCCCTTACTACAAACTATCTCCAGCACATTAAACAGTACTACTATCAAATTTTAGCACAATCTAGGCCAGTGTAGTGGCAAAATCCAGAGACTACCCAAGGAGATCTCTGTATAACCCAGTCCATGACCTAAAGTAGCCCACCCAAATATAGGTCTGGACAGCTTGGATATGCAATTTCCAAATATCTCCATGGCCAGTTTGGTAGATATGGACATCCTGAGACAATGTAGCAATTGTCTCATGTTCACAGACAACCATTTAATCCTTAAAGAAACAGACACAGTATGCAAGAGATGCACATACACAGTTTCACTTGGAGGCAAAAATCTTGCATACAAACAAGGATGTCAAGAACACACACACTACAGCTACCACACATAGACCAATCTATGCTGATGCACTAAAAAGCAATCTGCCCAAATGCCAAAGACCTCTTAAGCCTATAAACAGAAATGTCTGTTCTCAGCAAGCAATCTCTAAAGCACTCAACAAAAGCAACACCAAATACCACACATACACCTATACCCAGTGAAGCCCCAAGATCAAAGCCCATAAGGCAAGTGAACATTTTACCCAGGACTCTAGTCATAGGGAACTCCATTATGCAACATGCAGATGTCACACTCACCAGACTGAACAAAGAGAAGAGAACGTTAGTTATCTGGAGTGAGGATCTGCCAAGTTATGCACAAACTCAAGTCACTACACCACAGGTGCCAGTAAGATTTTGTTGCAGTCCATGTGGGTGTTAATGACCTGAGAAATACTTCCTTGGGCTACAGGAAGAGAGACAGTTTTGATCTCCATGAATATGTTACTTAGGCAGGTTTGTGCCTTGCATTGAGTAGCATTCTACTTTCACCAAGGATGATGCCACAGTATGAGCAAAAGATGATTGACTTTTATAATTGGCATAGTTTCTGGTCTTTCCAGGGGGATTCAATATTTGTCAGCATAAGGGAAGATGGCATCTGTCTCCCCTAGGCTTCTGAATGTTAGCTAGAACTTTATCCACCCCTTTAGAGACTTTTTCAGGAAATATGACAAACCTACCAACATAGCAAATAAAACCCAAAGAGTCCTAAAGGTATTACTGCTCAATGTCAGGAGCCTAAATAAGAAACTCCCCAACCTACAAGCTCTCCTCATTCTGGAGAATATATACATTTATGCCATTACTAAGGAATGGTTTAAATACACAGAAAGTATACTAACTGTGCAAGGCTTCAGTGCCTTCCACACATTTAGACCATCAGCTGCACATACAGGGACAAAAGGAGGATTCTCAGTCTATATTAGCAAGAAGCATAACTCTATGTTGATTAAAGAGGATGATGCTCTGGAATACAATTCCCAATAGACAATGTCACATACCATATCCTAGCAAGCTACAGGTCATCTTCTATGTCCCTAGAATGCCATAGCATGTACCTAGATCTGCTGGAGGCACTCATCATTAAAACCAAATACCTAATTCATGGAAGACTTTAACTACCCTTCTATAGACTGGTAAGTATACACTGTCTCACACTTGCAGGCACAATGATTTCTGGACTTTCTTAATACAAATACTTTTGATCAGATGCTGCACACACCCACCAAAGGCTCAGACATACAGGATCTAGTACTTACCAGTATGGGAGAGTGCTGCGATACTTCACATCCTCACCGGTGACGTTGGACCACAAAGCTGTCTCCTTTTAAATAAAAATAAGCTCAGTAACCCCAGCAAGCCCTGTAACAGTTAGGAACTATTCCAAAGCAAACTACATCCCATTAAGTGATAGTTTCTCAGAATTTAATGCCCCTCCCAAGCCTGTGTTCACAGCAACCTAGAATTTTTCACAGATACCCTATACAACCATGTAATTGGCTGTATAGAGGCATCTGTACCTACTAGAAGCAAACCCAAAACAAACTCTAAAAACAAATCACACTGGTGGTCTCCTAACCTTAATAAGGTATATAACAGAAGGAAAAACATTATGGCTGAAATCAGGAAGAGCAACTCCCACAATGATATGAGCTCTCTAATTAAATTAAACAGGAAACTAAGAGGACTAATTAAGTCTATCAAAGCCAAATATTAGGTCAAGATATCCTCACAAGCTAAAGTCAACCAAAAGGCAAATTCAGCTCAAACTTCACCCCCCCCCCCACTCTCCCCCACCTCTCCCTTGAAATCCCTACTAGCATAACCCCCCAACTAGTAAGAGGAAGCAGGTCCTGGCAGTGCTTGTTAGGCCAAAAATACATCCCCAATGCACCCAGGCAATATCCCAGGATGTCTATTACAATCTCAAGTCACTTTTCAACTATAGCCTCAAAACAAGCTTTGCACCACAAGAACGGAGGACTGCAATGGTTATCCCACTTCATAAGGGTGCACCATCAGACAACTCCAGAAACTGTAGACCTATTAGTCTGACTAGTCTAATATGCAAAGCCATGAATGAATTATTGTGGAAATAATCACCAAACACATAGGCAACATTTAGACACTGGACCCAACTCAGCATGGCTTTGTCGAGGGGAAGGTCATGCCTACTAAACCTAGTGGACTGCTTTGAGAAGGTCACTAAGGCAATGGATGAAGGAAAATGGTGCATACCACCTATGTGTACCTGGATAAAGTGTTTGTTGCAGTACCCCTCTTGAGTATAGTTGACAAACTCACTGAACTAGGCATAAACCACTGCATAGCTTGATGGATTGTCAGCTGGCTCACAGACAGGACTCAGGAAGTCAGAGTTGGTCATTCCACCTCCACTAAGAGGCCAGTCATCAGTGGGGTACCTCAAGGGTCAATGCTGGTACCACTTCTATTTGGCATATATTTTACAGAGGTAAAGGCTAATGTCAAGGGCCTTTGGCTGACCAAGTTCACAAATGACTGCAAATTGGGAGCTATCATAGATTCCACCCATGGCACCAACATCTTACTAGAGGGTTTAACACGGAAAAATGACTGGTGCCAAGTTTAATGCTAAGAAATGCATTCTAGTGTCTTTTCAGAAAACTACCATCTAAGCTAATTACTCCATCAATAAGATACCCCTAAGAGTTGACCCTGTAGTCAGGGATCTGGGATCATATGTAGATAGTAATATGGCCTTTGTCCAACGTGGACAAGGTACTATGAAAATAATTCCATGTTGCCAAAATCATAAGTAAGGCTATGACATTCAGGTCCAAGGAAGTCATAATGCTATTTTATTTGGCCCTTAACAGACCCACTCTTTAAGTATAATTTCCTCTTTGGCATCTACCTGACCAGAGATATGCAATAGGTGGACTGCCCACCGAGGTTCCTTATCAGGAAAATCCAGAGTATAAAACATATCCAGCTCTGATGGACGTTTTGCACATCTGCAAAATGAATAGCATCAGAACCACTAGATCCAAGGATTTCAATTTTGCTTGTGACATAAATAAGGTATGCTGGTGAGACAGATGTGTATCTTAAAAGATCTCCATGCTCTGGAACAGGGTCCCTATCCATGTCAATTAGAGTCCATCCCTATTCCTCTTTAAGCATAACCTTGACCAATGGGTGGGAAATCACAAATTCACCCCTTGTGTGATAGACAGAGGCTGACAGTAATGCACACAGTAAAATACCACCCCACACATAACCTCTAGAAACTTCCTAACATACCCTCTCCTAATAAATGCCTATGATACATAGGGACACAATTGGGTTAGATTGTATTGCTAGGCTTATAAAGACCCTGGTGGTCATTAGCCTAGTATATACCCATGAACCTATGACCCTATCTCTTTAACCTCATTATTTTCTTTGAAAAAGTAACTGAAGCAGTGGATAGTGGTTATGCAGTTCATACAGCATATCTAGATCTGAGGAAACCTGTGAATCTGAATAAAAATCCTTGTATTGTGTGGTGGATATCTAACAGGTTGTCTGACAGAACCCATGTGGTTAGAGTCTTAGGTGTCACTTCTGAAATCGAAAAAGTTACCAGCGATGTACCACAGGGTTCAGTTTTGGGCCCTATCCTATTTGGCATTATTTCTCAGACCTTCAGGTCAGCATTCCTGGCCTATGATGAACTAAGTTTGCAGATCACTGTAAATTGGGTGTTGATATTCTCTCTTCAACTGACTCACAATTGCTCCATCATGAGTTAGACCTGCACCAATAGTCTTAAATTAAATGTAAAACAATGTATCTTAGTTCATTTTGGTAAATAAAACAATTTCACTTACCAATACAGGTGATGCATCCCTCAGATCAGACAGTTTTTAAGGGATTTCGCACTCTTTGATAATTTTTTATCATTTGATCATCTTGTCTCTACCGTGGTTTGGAAAGCCTTTTACCTGGCTCATTTCATTTCTCTAAGCATCTCCACTAGAGCCAAAGGAGTCTTAATTCCCCATTTACTCATATCTTATCAAACCCATTCTTGAATATAATGCACTTTTTGGCACATATTTGTCTATAACTGGGGCCTTTAAAAAGCCTAGACAAGAGTTTATCCCCAAAAAAGAAACCTCAAGGGTGACAGGTGCTGACTGATGTTTCTTTTTTGTGGATAAACTCTTGGCTAGGCTTGTAAGGCCCCAGGGCCATTAGCCTAGCAACATCCTACGATACTAAACATATAGCACAAGCTGAGAGACATCAGAGATTCATAACTAAAAATATTGGTGGCCTCAAAAATCTTAGTTATCCGGAAAGACTGTCAACTCTTTCTTTGTACTCTGTCTCTTACAGACTACTCAGTGGTTATCAGTGTTTAGCCTTTTGGGCCATGAAAGATCCAACCCTATTTGACTTCCTATACCTTTGCAGAACTAATGGTACCTCAAATACTCAGTTAAAGGAAATGAACCTTTATCAGCAGATAAGTAAGTCACATTGGTGTGATAGATTCATAATCACAATACATTCCTCGGTTTTGGAGCAAACCTCTACTACATGTCAAGCAGAGGACCAACCTAGATAGTTGGATGGCCAACCTCAAATTCTCACCTGTTCTATCTTGTTTTGCCTCCTTTGAAGCTAGAGGTAACTTTTGAATATTTTTTTGGCTAGCCTCTGCAGACTGATTGCCTAGTACCTACCTATGAGACTATAAACCTATGATGACCTGCAAAGGTGCAGGTCTGACCAGATTCTGAGTCAGTTCACTAGGTTAGGGTGAGAAGGTTAGAGTTCTACAATAAGTATTTTAACATTTTAATTTTTCATCTTAAGTCACATAGGTTGTAAAAAATGCTTGAGTAATATTATAAAGGTATGTTACATAAATGTAGCTAAATGCAAGAAGAAATGTATGTATGAATACAAAGGTATATACATATGTAAGCTAAAAGGTACAAGTGAACATAAGCATATGTATAAACAGAAAATGTTCTGTATACGAATATGGCATGTGTATGTAAAGAGATAAATGTGTGTATAAATGTATATGTACATGTATGAATAAACAACTATATATATATATATATATATATATATATATATATATATATATATATATTTAAATATATAAACTTATAAATGTGCAGAAGCATGCACACATGCACACACACACACACACACACACACACACACACACACACACACACACACACACACACACACACACACACACCTATATTTATATTTATATCTATATATATATATATATATATATATATATATATATATATATATATATCAGTATCTTTATCTATAGAGAGAGAGAGACGTACATATATAGCCATTCATCTATCCACAAACCCTTTTCCCATTTAGGGATCTGGGATTGGAGTGTCACTTCAACACTGGCAATAAACACACACGCACACACACACACACACACACACACACACACACACACACACACACACACACACACACACACACACACACACACACACACACACACACACACACACACACACACACACACACACACACACACACACACTCACGTGCACTGATGCAGTCACACACATGCTATTATATATATATATATATATATATATATATATATATATATATATATATATATACACACACATACACACACAAACAGACATGAGCATATATGAACTGGTGCATACATACCTTATATACACTGGGATCATAAGATCATAGCATCATAAAAGGTTACTAGGCTATTGGCCCTGAGGACCTTATAAGCCTAGCTAAGAGTTTAGCCCATGTTCAGACAAACCAGCACCTGATGCCCCTGTCCAGCAGGAACATGGGTGGAATGCCAGGGGTATAATTTCTGTTTCCCATCCAGTTATCCAGGTTGTGCTTAAAACGGGGTAAAGAGGTACTCTGCTTGATGTGGAGAGGGAGTCTGTTCCATAAATGAGGGAGTCTCTGGGACACAAATCTGTCCCACCAACAAGTCCTGTTGATATCACAGACCAGGTTGAGGCCACGTGTGCGGGTTACTCGAGTAGAGCTTGACTTGCGGATATGCAGCAGTCCCATCAAGGTGGGGTCCATGGTCACTTTGTATTCCAGACAGAGGTCACCTCTGAGGAGTCTCTGAGAAACTGAGTAGAGGGATAGCGCTTTTAGCCTATCTATGTATGGCAGATGTTTGAGGGCCTGGATTCATCTGGTGAGGAACCACTACAATGACTAGCTTAGTAATGATTTATATTATAGGCAGACACCTTAAAAAATATATTGTTCTGTGTGGGCCACAAACTTTTTATTAATATGATAATTTTATAAGACAGTCATTCTTTCCCAAATACTAACTGCATATACAAGATGGTTGACCAGAGTTAACCACCACACCATATACAGAGTGTAGGGGAGAGCGACATCTGAATGACTTGCACAAAGTGAAAGAAAGTACTGTTCAATTTCTTTCTTTTAGAATTTAAAGTGACTTCCTTACAGTGACTTTACATGATATTATTTACACATGCAAGTAAAGTATGTGAGGCATAATGCAAAGCAAACACAAGTTAGAATGGAAAGATCTACAGCGATTGACTGTACTCATGTACCCATCCCCCAACCAAACAAGCAGTAATCAAACAAAAAATGTTACACATTTTAAGTAGTCATGATATCCTTCCACTGTGACTTGCAGTAAACAAAGTTAGGAATAACTATTAATGCAAACAAGCTGCAACCAAACAAAAAAGGTTACAAATTTTAAGTAGTCGTGATATCCTTCCACTGTGACTTAACGATAGAGTTTCCATAAAACCCTTCTTGAAGGATAAACCCCTGAGACACTAGACATATTTTAGACCACCAAATTTCCTTATAAATATTGCCACATATATATATATATATATATATATATATATATATATATATATATATATGTATATATAAATTATATGTATTTAACATGAATTATGTTGTTTTACAAATTCATTAAAGTTAATAGAATCTATATAATTTTATAATATATCTTTTTATATAATTATGTTTTCCTATATTTATATTAATTCATGTTGATTCAGGATAGATTTTAATATATACTGATTTTTTATATGTTTGATTTTTTTATATGTTAACTTTTTATGTTAATTGATATTGTGACCAACTGAGCGTTCTCATTGGTAAGTTAGATATTCATCCAGGAGTATTTAATGGATGAAGTCTTTTTAAATTTTATAAATTTATTGAAGTCTGAGGAAGCACCCAGTGAGGCGTGAAAGCCCTTACTGAAATAAAGGATTGATTAACTACAAGGTTTACTTCGATTGTCGTGGTGTGTCTTTCATTCTGTTTGTGGATATATTTTTGTGACTTTGTTTGGAGGCACTTTACCCCAGCAGTGTATATTTCTTCTTTAAAGTTATGAATAACTATTAATGCACAGAAATATTTCCTAATACTGATGGATTCACAAGTACATAAAGAAATTCTGTGCTTTAATGGTTAATAAGTGTAAACATAGAGGAGATATTCATACACAGATATGACAGGTAAGCTACTATGCCCTTTTTGGTTCTTTATGCAGCTGAAGAGAAGATTCATTGTAATAGTTCCCAGTAACACAGAAGACTGACTGGTCAGGCTCACTGAGGTCACTCATAAGTATGCAAACAGTAACATGCTTCTGAAATAAAAACATCATTCGCCAAAGCATTCTGTGAGTAAGAAATGAAAACTATTGTTTTCCTTTATTTTTATGTACAAATTAAGAAGTAACTAATTTACAAATATAATAACAGAGGCAATGTGTGCCAGTACACAATTGCAGCACAACCCATTTCAGTAAAATATTCCAAAATAGCTTATTAGTGTGTTACGTCACCATTTCTTATACTGTTCCTGCTTATTTTATTATTATCAGTGCACTGCAACTGTAAAATTCATCAACATTTCATATCCTTCCACTGACTGATAACAGTTTTCCATTAAATTTTCTAGAACATTTTTGCTGAATAAATATATAATAAAAATAAGTAAGCACTGTTAATAAAGTATGTACTGATGTATTAAGAAATTATGGGCTAATTTATTGTCTCCAGTTCTTGTTTGTCTCTCTACCATCTCTCTCTCTCTCTCTCTCTCTCTCTCTCTCTCTCCCTATCTTTTTTAATTATGCATTACTTTGCATTTCTTTTTAGCCTTTCTCTCCCATTTACATTCCTTTTTTCCACAGTTCCAGAAGTCTCAGGAGCAGCCAAACCATGTTCGTCCCAGGTCAGGGAATGTTCACCCTCTGCTCATCCAAGGATGTCCTCTCAGGGTTAGGGCAGCGGCAAACTATACAGGCCATGACCTTTGTGGCAAGGTGAAGGATCTGGTGAAGCAGGTAGCGGTGAGACAAATTTGGTCCATACAAGATCTTCTACAGTGGGTGCAAGACTCACTATCTCAGTCGGGTCCAACAGTTCTCTGCTCAGAGAACATCAATGTCTTCCACTGCAGCAACATCATGCATTTGAGGTAGAGTGGGCCAGGGTGCTCCTGGGAACAACTCCTCTTCACCTCCCTTTTTCTCTAATCTTCTCTCCTGCACCCTCTTACCTACTTCCCAAACTACGTCTTAAATAAAAACATTTTAAAAAATAAGGGTGGAGGTCTATACACCCACCACAAATATAGAAACCCTCCTTTCCCACCTCCTCTAGAAAAACTTTCTTTATGTGTTCCTTCTGTGTGTCCCACCTCTCAGTCTTTCCCATTTTCCCCTTTCCAGTCTTTTAAAGAATCAGTCAGGGTGTCCTCATAAGGACATCCCTATAAAAAGATATAAAACCTCTTTGTATTTGTTAAAAATTATTATAAATAGTTGTGCTGTGTGCCTCTTGCATTAACTACCTGTCAATACTTATAATGTGCTTATGCACAACTCATGTTAATCCATACAACCCAAATACTTCAAAATCGTACAAGCATTTATATTTCAACATAATACTTCACACATACTTAAAGCATAACTTCACCAAGCTTAAGCATTCCACAAAAATAGGCATTTCCTTCTAGAAGATTTCACACTGCCATAGTCATTGTAAATAACTTACACTCAGTGTATTTGCATATAGGCATAGCCACATTCTTCACAGATAACTGCTATGAAAGTGTGAACCTTGGGACTCGGAATACCACCCTTATTTGCTTCCATAAAATGTTTCTCTGCATGTCTATTGCCTTCAGTTATAACAATACATCAGCAACTTAGTTTTAATTGTGTGTGCAAGTAGCCTCATACAACCAACATAAACGATTGCACATGGTCGATGTTTGCTTGTTCTTTACTCTGGCAGTGGGGTGGTCTAACATAACTTTACCATGTATCCCAAAACTGTCACCATAATTAGAAGCTTAATGTTATGCTCACTGACCTGGCCACATGCATTGTTAATGAGTCTCAAGGGCTGTCACACATGCACTGTAAACAGTGTTGGCATGGCCATGAATGCAGACATGCATTTCAGAATTCCCAGGCTGAATTCTAATTTCATAAGCACTTTTCTTCCTGAGCTTCTAACATAACCTGTCAACAGCATGCAACTGCCACTAACAGCCAAAAAAAGAGTATCATACCTCAAAACTATAGATATAACTTCATTTTTAGAGGAAGTAATGAGCCAACCTGTGAGGAGAAACTGGAGTGTTTGAACATTGTGGAAGTAACAGGCCAGTGCAGCTTGAAGCTCTGTGCTACTCAATGTACCTGATATTTTATTACTTTTTAAGCAGCTTCCATGCATTTGCTTGAATGTAAAGTGGAGGCAGATGCTGCAATTTGATAGGCACACTTCCAGCAGTTGTAATTCATTGATTGTCATTTCCATAGAATGGCACAGTTTATATTAGTGTACTAGTAGTGATTGATAGTATTTTGGCTTTTCAGTTTTCTCTGCACTTGTGTGACTGTGGAATACATATACATTTGTGGGGTGTGGGAGTCAATGTCCCTCATGGAGGTGCAAGGGTCTTGCTCCCTGAAAAAAGTGTTATTTTTAAACTACTTTTTTCCATCCAGACAAACTTTGATTTATTGACTGTAAATTTGCCTTGGAATTATTTTATCAGTTATTGTAGAATCTTGTTGAACATTATGACTGCAGATTTTTAAGACCAATTCTTTGCCATTTGTATTTCACAATGTTATATTTAAGTGTTACTGTTCACTATGAAGGATGTACTTCTTGTAAACATTTCACCCAGGTTGTTTTCCAAATCCTGAAATATGCAATACAATATTGTGGTCAGCCAGTATAAGTAAACATTACCCTCTCTGAAATGCTTTCTAAAGATCATTGTAGATCACCTGAGAGTTTTCCAGCATCAGTATTTGCAAGAAGGCTGTTGGTGAGCATAAGCAGGGCAACCAGAATAGCATGATCCTTCTGAAAACGTTTTTGCTGCATTGGAAGAAGTCCATACATGTCTTTGAAGGACTTTAGTTGATTAACATTGCTCCTCCCTTTATTTAAAAATAAAAGAGTGAGAGAGTCAGTGATAGCAGTGAGATCAATGAATATGACTCCATATGTCCTGAAAGCCCCTATGTGGCAACTGGAATCCCTGTAGATTCTTTCCAAAGTTCAGTAAAGAACTACCATTTGAGAAAATGTCAGTCATGCATTTTAAAGATAAAGGAACAAAACTGTCAGATGCCTTGGTGATTTTGTTCAAAGCCCATTAGAGTCCATTTACAGGCATCTTTTGTTAGCTGTCTGTTCAGTTCTTTCAGTAAGACCTGTAGGTTGGGGAGCGGGTAAAATCAATTATCTGATCATGACCTGTGAAGGATACAGTTTTATGTTACTGTCTTTGCCTGTAACATGGTTAAAATAATTGGCCAACGTATCAGAAATAACTTTAGAATAGGTTATATGGTGGCTATTACTTGTGCAATTGGTTATGACCCTTTTGACCTACTATTTATTTTGTTAATTTTATACCAAAACAGCTTTGCATTCCCAAGTAGTTTTACCTGATTTGCCTTTACAGTTTAGCTTTTTTGCTTTCAGGTATGATGCTTTATTTTTTTTTTTACTATTACTTTCAGATAAATGCCCTGTTTAGATGTTCTGTTTGCTGTTTTGGCATTCTCAGTGAAATATCAACTATTTATTGGGAAACAGAGGCCGGAATTCACAGATACATTGCATAGAAGGCAGCACACAGTTGCACTGGAAATTGATATTTGTAGGTTGGTAGAAATTCACAGTTCCATTTTGCTGTAGCGTATAGGAGTACAGGTTTGCTGTAGGGGATATATGCAAGTGATCACAGGGCATGCAAATGAAAACACGTAGGGAAAAAAAACAAGACCATAATGATATACAAATTTATATAAAGTGAAAGTGAACATAGTTGTGATTCATAGTCTATGTGGGAAAATTGCACATCAGTATGCACTTGACCCTAAAAACAATAATGGAACTGCAGACAATGGGAGCATGAGGGTTAGCAGCATCAGTCACACAGCAGCATGCATGCACACAGTCATTTTCTCTGTCAGGCGTATTGCTACCACCCCGCCTATTAAGTGCGATCATTGTTAGAGGCTTCTCCAAGGCAAACCTACTTCAGCTTGTAGAAGACCTATGCAAAATTTCCAACAATCCCTTGCAAATAGACCTAAATGAGAGGGCTGCTACATTCATGATTGACTTTTGCCAGTACCTGAACAGTTGCATAGAAAGGTCAGTACCATACACCCTAAATATGATGGTAAATTCATGAAAAATATGTGTGATGGAACTCCCATATTAAAATGCACAATAAAAGAAGGAAAATAATGAAAAATTGCAAGAAAGCCCCATCTTCCTACCTCAGGACTGCACTGAAACATCAGCAAGGAGCTTACAAACAGTATTAGAAAACATAAAGCATGGTATGAACTTAAGATTCCTACAAATTCAAAGGAAACTACAAATCTTTCTTAGTTATGCCATACAATTAAGGAATAATGTCCAAAAGTGCACTGAGCTCATCCATATTAATATTATACATTCTGACTCCAATGATATAGCTAATATGTTAGCAGACAATTTTAATGCTAACTTTACCCTTCCTATCCACACTGTTGCCCCCCATTCGTGTTTTTTTAGTTTCCTGTGAAATCACATTGGAACAAGTCTTAGAATCCCTATCAAAGGCTAAAATAATACTTTCAAGGGACCAGACAAAATACAAAGCTGCATTCTCATCAGTGTCAAGTATGCACTATGACCCTCTACTTAAACTGTTCAATCTCAGCCTGTCTGCAATGCTTGTTCCTGATGCATGGAGAACATGTCCATTTATTGTGAGGTTTCTGTGTTCTAGTCAGGTAGCATAGTCTGGACAGAGGCCTGTTGTTATCCAGGCATGGTCGTTTTGTTTGTTGAGTTTCCTGTGTTTCTTGCAGCCATCTTCTGTTGATAGTGTCTTGTCTTCTCTGTTATTGAGAGTAACAAGGTTGCCTGACCTTCCTCTAGCATGAGTGATTGGTTGAAAGAGCAGGGGCTAGCAGGACTGGGTAGTAATTCGAGCTTCTAGATTCTTCCATCTTTTCTGGTATTTAAACCTACTTCTGCTTTGTCCCAGTGATGAATCATCACTGGGACAAAGCAGAAATTCCCTAAGACTCCAAAAGCAGAATAAGTTATTTCTTACATTTATTTAATTGAATTGCACTTCTTAATGCTTATAATTGTGCTATACAATTAATCTACTACATTTTGCAATGTAAATCCTTCACTTTGTAGGTAGTCCATAACTTCAGTTTCTATTTCTTTAACTTCTCCATTATTAATCCTCTTTTCTGCTTTCTTCTTATGTTTTCTTATTTTTTGTACTTTACTCCTAACGGTGAAGCATGTATTAACTGTTATAAAGTTACACATCCTTGTTCTGCATTGCATAACTGTATATTGTTTTGTATGTTGCCTATACTGGGGAACTGATATCTGTGACTATTTTGTATCACATTGCTTCTCCTCTTTACATTCTCTCTAGCTTCCCTATACTATGCCCTACACAGAAAATAAATTGCACCCTGCTGGATGTGGAAAGAAGACAGTGCCTCTGTCTAAACAGTCAAGGACCTCCTTAGCCTACCCCCTGAAATAATTAACTCTGCAGTCTCAAGGGATTAAAAACAAAGTATGTCTGAATACTGTTGAATTTTGCTAGACCTAGATGCTATTCCCACACCCCTGATTAGGTCGATAGAACTCACTCTCTATCTGGTACTACAGCAGGCAACCATCCCTTTCTCTGTACCTACATAACTAGTCTTCTACTACCTTCTCCTAGCCACGATAAAGCCACATTTCATTTGCTTCTTGGCCTCCGGATCTACAAGGACCCTTTGCTGTACTTACAAGGTCTGACCACTAGATGGCGGTCTGACTCCATTTATTATGCCATACCTTTAGTGCAGCTGCTGTTCGATTATTTAGTGTAATTTCTCATTATTTCTACTTTCGATCCCACTCCCCTACAAACATATCTGCTTCCCCACTTCTAGTCCTTAAGGTCTATACTCTCCTCTGTGCACTCTGGTTTCTAGACCTACAATCTATTCAACTGATTGTTCCCAACCCAACTTGACCTGCATTCCACCTTCCTTTGGCTCTACCCACTCCGTTCGCCCTGTGGGCTCACTCCACTCTCCTACCCTACCCCCAATTCACACCCACCCCCAGTACTCCTACATTTACCCTCATCTAACCACACCTCCTCATTAACTGCCACCCCCACTCAGCAAAAGCAACCATCTGCATCTCATCCTGCCATAACACCTAACCCCTACTACTAACCCACCACCTTCACACAACTCACTCTCTATTATCTCCCCATCTACACTCTCTAACACCTATTACTTATTTACACCACAATGCTTCCACAAACTGTAATCTTACCAGCAAACGTTAAACCTTTTTACTACCTCATACCCCCACTTATAATACTTTATCTTCTCACAGCCTATGAATATCACTACCTACCTGGCTCTCACTATCCTATCTCCAGAACCACCACTATCAACCAACTACACTACTCCACCCAACTACTACCCCACCTCTTATCTAATTCTTCTAATGCTAAACCTCTTCATCCCATACGAGCCACCTATATCAACCCTACGACTAAATACTACCACAAACTCTTACTAAAACTCCACAAACTTGAAAGTAGTCCACTACCTAACCTCATAGCCGATGGTGACATCCACATCCACCCTAAGCCAGGCCTAAACTCACCTGATACCACCAACTCCACAGATAACACTCTCACTGACCTACGGAACTCATATGATGCCACCATTTCATTGCTGGTCTGTCACCAAAACATCAGAAGTATAAATAATAAAGTTCACTATCTGCATGCCCTCCTCGACATGCACTCCCCTGGCCTACTATGCCTTATTGAAACCTGGCTCAAACCCAATATCCCTGATAATGAGGTTATACCCCCCAACTACAATATAATAAGATTTGACCGCATCTCTAAGAAAGGTGGTGGAGTAGCCATCATGTATAAATCTACTCTAGAAGTATCCACAATCAGCACCCCACAAGGCTATATAACTAGCAACTCAGAAACATTCATCACAAAAGTGCAGCTTAACAAACACAAATCTATAAACATAGCCTGTATCTATATTCCTCCAGGTGACAACATAGGCACCTTAGAAGGGATCCTCCAATGGCTAGCCACTAACCACCACCAAGAAACTATTATTCTCGGGGACTTTAATATCGACTGGATAAACTGCTCATCAAACTACCCCACTACTCATATCAATTTACATGGCTTCTCTCAGATCATAACTTCAATCTACCAGAATCAGTAAGCCTAACAATAAGGAAAGTATCCTAGATTGGATATTAATAAACAGCAAACCCCATTTATATAAATCAGAAACCCTACCTGAGGATATGAGTGACTATTTCCTTACCTATATAATCAGAAAAATATGACATCCTTCAACAAACTACCTTTAAAACCATTAGGAATACTAAGAACTTTAAACTGACTAATTTCCATGCAGAACTTAACTCACGCAACTGGTCCAATCTTAAACTATTTCCTCTTGATGAAGCAGTCTAAGACTTCAATACTACATTCCTCACCATATTAGATAGACATGCTCCCAAACGAACTATCCGAACCAAAGACAAAATAGTTCCATGGCTAACCAATAGTACAACACAAAAACTTATTGCTAGAAATATAGCATGGACCTCCTGGAGATCCACCAAATCCCCACAAGACCACATCAGGTATAAACAATTGAGAAATGAGGCAAAGAAATCTGTTGTGTTAGACAAACAAAACTACTACTACAATTTGCAGCAAAAGCACCAAAATCAACCACAAAAATTCTGGTCAGGCTTAAATAAACTGCTCCACTCAGGTAAATCTTCTACCCCATCCCCTCAACTGCCTTACATCTACCCCCTAAATGTGTTGCAAAGACCTTTAATACTTCTTTTTACAGAAAAAGTGCAGACCCTAGCCAATAATCTATCTCCCAACACCTCTAGTACTACTATACCCACACAAGAAAATAGAATCCCCTTCAAATTTGATCCAATACCTACAGCTTTTATTAAGTCCTTACTTAAGAAACTAAAACCCACCACCCTTGCAGCAGACCTACTACCCACAGAATTTCTATAAAAAGCTGCTAATGAAATAGCATATCTCTATCTTAATCAATCAGACTATCCTCAAATCCTACATCCCCTTCATCTGGAAAATCTCCCACATTATTCCACTTCACAAAGGGGGAAACTCCACTGAACTCTAAAACTATAGACCTATAGCCATCCTATCTCCCTTGGCCAGAATAAGAGAAAAGTGCATACATAAGCAACTTTTAGCTCACCTTATTCAGAACACTCTCCTAGCCCCTTCTCAGCACAGATTTAGACCTGCCCATAGTACAACCACAGCCCTTCTCTCCTTCTCTCACATAATAAAGCAAAACCGTAATTACAACAAACTCTCCTCAGCTCTCTTTCTAGACCTATCCAAGGCATTTGATATGGTGAATCACCACCTACTCCTAGACACACTAAAATCACTTTGCATAGATAACCTAGTAATCCACTGGTTCCATTCCTACCTGCATGGCAGACAACAAGCTGTACTATGGAAAGACACACTATCCCCCCTTCTACCAGTTACTCTTGATGTCCCCCAAGGATCCATATTAGGCCTCCTACTATTCTCCATATTCATTAATGACCTATCCAAAGTTATCCCAGATGCAACATGTGTTCAGTATGCAGATGACTCCACCCTAATCTGCTCTGCCACCAGCCCCACAGAATTACAATCCCTATCCCAAATCACCTTCAACAAAGTAGAGGACTGGTTCACTGGTTGCCATCTCCTATTGAACTCAAATAAAACCAAAGTATTACTTTTCTCACATACCTGTAAGGTCACATCACCACTTATTACCATCTCATCTAACAATGACACCATAATTTCTCCAGAACCTTGTACTAAACTACTTGGGGTAATCATCGATAATAATCAGAAGTTTGATGCTCACATAGACAAAACTATCAAGACAGTTAACAAAAAGCTAAGCTCTTTATACAGGATTAAACAATTCCTAACCCCATCTGCCAGAACTGCCATAGCTCAAACACATCTCCTATCGACCCTTCTCTATGCCTCACCCATCTTCGTAAACCTAAGCAAGTCAAACCTTAACAAATTTACTAGCTGCTACAATAATATATCTAGATTTGTCACAGGTTCTGCCTACAGAACTCATCACTGTCTAAATCTTCAAACACTAGACCAGCTAGAACTACCCCATCAACTTCAATATAACCAACTCATAGTTATTCATAAAATCCTCTACCAACCTAGCAGTACACCCATTCTGACAAATATTATCACCCCCTACAATAACCTAACATCCCTCCGCTCATCCAACAGAATGCTAGTTCAATCTGCTAAAGCCAGCAACTCAGCTGGAGAATCACTATTGTCCAACTCTGCTGGTAAAAAATGGAACTTACTCCCTGCAGATCTTGCTACTACATCCTCCTTATCCCAATTCAAAATATCCCTAAACACCTAAAAACATATTGGCTATGTCCTTGTCTAAACCCAGACTAAACCCGATCAAAGCACAATTCACATAGGGGAAACAGCCTAGAAGAATAATATTCTGAGCCTTTCACTACCCAAACTAAATACGCTTCTCAACTGATAAGACAATTATAAGGATGGAGTCTTGTGTCCTACCCACTCTAAAGCTATGTTGTTCCCCTTTAATATGTAATCTCTAACTACTTGCCTTCTCAACTAACCAACCTTCTCTTGTTTGTCATCTTGGACACTAAATGGTTAAATATTTCATATAATAAAATTACAATGCTGTTAAATTTCAATTTAAGCATGACTGTGTATTGCCATTTGTTATGTACATGTGGTACTTTTCTCCCTGGGCCTCCGCTGGAAATGGACATGTATTCAGTTGGACTCTCCCAGTTAACAAATGTAAACTAAATAAATAAATAAATAAAACTTTTTTACTGTTTCACTGCATTTGTGTACTGTTTTATACTGTTTTAACTGCATTTTCATTGCTAGATAGTGTTTCATTACTGTAATTGCATTTTTACTGAATTACTTAACTGTACACTGCTTTTTCATACTGAGAGTTGTATTTTTTGTTTGTGAGTGCTCTATCTGTGCTTTTATGTGCATATTTATGAGGTTCTAGTCAGGTAGCATAGTCTGGATAGAGGCCTGCTGTTGTCCAGGCCTGGTTGTTATGTTTGTTGAGTTTCCTGTATTTCTGGCAGCTAGTTTCAGTGTGTAACGTATTAACTGGAAATTTTCTCCATTTGTTAAACATCTGTTCTGATTTCCTGCCAAGGAGTGTATCATATAACCAATTTGTTTGCAGTTAAAAGCATTCTCTAGAGTCTCCTTACTCCTTAACTGTTTAAAACTTTAATTTAATGGCTTATTGCTGTTTTTCTGCTGTGATAAACATTTATGTAGTGTTTTCTGCCTAAAATAGTGCAGCTAGTAGCTGTAATAATTTTCCACCCCCCCTATTGATGTCTTGCCATTACACTTGGTGGCTTTGCAGTTACCCGCCCCTACTGTAAATTTGATCTGGGACACTCCTCCCAGTCTAGTGTCATTAGCTCAATCTACCTAATACAGAGAGAACATTTGAGAAGGCCAACCCACTTAGGTTCTTAACCTTGCATTATCTTCTGTTCCTCCTTTCTCCCTTTCCACTTTACCAAAAAAACTTTGCTAGAATCTCCTTGTGTTCTGACTGAGTGTGCTTCTCAGCTGATAAATATATTTTTGGCACTTTTTAACTGTTCAGAGTTGAATAAAACAATAACTAAATTCAGTTCAGAATACAGTTTGAATAAATTGCATTTATTTAAACTGTATTTGCTTTAATATTGCTACATACTCAAGTGTGCTAACTTACACTCACTTAAATTGCTTTTAGTGCTGCTTGAGCTGCTTTTCTGTAAAAAAAAATCTAAGCTTTTTTCCTGCTTTTCCTGTAAATAGTCTAGTCCAGATACAGATTTGCTGTATCCAGGACTGTTTGTAAGCTACTGAGCCCCCCAAGCCTTTGTGTGTTGGAGGGAAGCCTTCTAGCTTATCAGTGGGAGTGGTAAGCACTAGGTAGCCTATCTACCACAAGACAAGTGGTTTCTGGCCAGGAAATTGTAGTTTATTGGCTGTTTGGACAGTTTTTTCAATCTCTTTCAACTTTCTTGTTTAAAAGCCCACATTTGTGCTTATTTCCCACCTTTCCTGTAACTAGTCTTGTCCAGACACAGATTTGCTGCATCTAGGACTGTTTGCAAGCTTCTGAGCCCCTGCAAGCCTTTCTGTGTTGGACGGAAGCCTTCTAGCTTATCATTGGAAGGGATAAGCACTAGGTAGCCTATCTACCACAAGAGGAGTGGTTTCTGGCCCAGAAATTGTAGTTTGTTGACTGTTTGGGTGTTTTTTTCCATCCCTTTCAACTTTCTGGTTTAAAAGCCCATGTTTATACTTTTTCCGCCTTTCCTGTAACTAGTATAGTCTAGATACAGATTTGCTGTATCCAGGACTGTATGTAAGCTTCTGAGCCCCCCAAGCCTTTCTGTGTTGGATGGAAGTCTTCTAGCTTATCACTGGGAGTGGTAAGCAATAGGTAGCCTATCTACCACAAGAGGAGTGGTTTCTGGCCCAGAAATTGTAGTTTATTGGCAGTTTGAGTAGTTTTTCCATCTCTTTCAATTTTCCGGTTTAAAAGCCCACATTTGCACTTGTTTCCCACCATTCCTGTAAATAGTCTAGCCCAGAAACAGATTTGCTGTATGCAGGACTGTTTGTAAGCTTCTGAGCAGTGCCAAAGACTGCTCTTCAATTTTTCCCTTAGATCTGCTAGTTCTCTCCTCTCCTGCACTTTTACTAGCTTATTAGTCTAGCACTTTACTAGACTTCTTGTAGCAATTATTGTAGCACACAAAAGTGCTACCAGCATTAAATGTTCTACAAGGAAACAGCTCCAGTACTTATTATTAATGCCCACTCCTCCAGGCATGTCTAAAGGTCAGTTCCCTGTGCTTTCTCCTATTAACCTGGTGAACTTGGGCATCCTGAGGCAATACAGCAACTACCTCATAGGTTCATAGGTTCATAGGTTAGTACTAAGCTAATTGCTCTTGTGAGTAATTTTAAGCCTAGCCAATTATCCCTTGTGAGACTCAAACCCTACACCTTGCGTTTGTAAGGCAAACACTTTAACCATTAGACCATCCTCCCAACCCCGTCATGTACACTGACAACCCTCTCCTCTTACCTCCCATCACTCAGACTTGCAAGAGATGTACTTATATATCCAAATTGGAAGCCAGATACTCTCCAGCCAAGACTGGAGTAGCTGGTCAAGAGGAGAAGGTCAACACTTGCACCACACCACATGGAACACATAGCCCTCCAGAATACACATCAGCACTGCCTTCACAGAAAAACACAAATCACACACCTACCTTCACAGAGGCTCTGAATAAAAATCTACCCAAACAGCAGAGACCTCCAAGGCAGAAACGCACTCGACCATCACAATACAGCACTAATCATGAAACACATAACTCTCCTAAACAGTGTGCCACTCAGCAAAGCCCCTAAGGCAAAACAGCATTCCCAACACACTAGTCATAGGTGACTCGATAGTGAGGCTCACTGATGTCCCACTCACTAGGTTGAATAAGGAGAAAGTAACAGTCAGCTGCCTGTCAGTTGCCAGGATCCACCACATAATGCACGCACTCAGGTCCCTCAACAACAGGTACAAATATGACTCTGTCATTGTACATGTGGGTGTGAATAACCTGAGAAGTACCTCCCTGGACTACATGAAAAGAGACATGGAGGATCTCTTGGATTATGTAGCCCAGGTGGGTATGACCCTATCCCTGAGCAGTATCCTACCATCACCCAGAATGATACCACGGTAAAAGCAGAGAATGATTGATTTCAACAATTGTCTAAGTTTCTGGTGTCATTCTAAGGGGAGCCAGTATCTGCCTTGGATGACATGATTGACAGACCTCAATGATTTGCCAGAGATGGCCTGCATCTGTCACCCCTGGGCTTCTAGATACTGACCAAGGCTCTTGCCACCCCTATAGTGCCTGTTTTAGGCAGTGTTTCAAACACCAAATTACCACCGTAACAGCTACAAACAAATGCAGTCTGAGGGTCATGCTGCTCAATGCTAGAAGTCTAAATCTCAAAATGCACTCATGCGAAGCAGTCTTTAAAATGGAGAATATTGACTTTTGTGCTGTAACAGAGACCTGGTTCAAAGCAGCAGAAAGCACTCCTGCACTACCGGGCTATAACCCATTCCACACCTTTTGGCCCCAGAACTTGGACCAAAGCTCCAAAGGTGGTGGTGTTTCCATATTCATACAGGATGTGCACACCTCCAGACTGGTAGCCCAACATAATGCATCAGAGATACTTCAGGTGCAGCTAACATTGGGTAAGACAGTGATTCAGTTCGTAGCCTACTATAGCTTCCCAACCATGTCCCAAGACTCACACTCCACATTCCTAAGCACCCCGGAGAATATTAGGGTCCAACCTAACACTCTTATACTGGATGACTTCAACTACCCCTCCATTAACTAGGAAAACTACTCATGTACCAATACACTTGCCCAACATTTCCTGAAATTCATTAATTTCAATGCTCTGGACCAGCTCGTTCTTACCCCCACTAGAGGTAGCAACACCCTTGACCTGGTCATTACTAACATGGGAAACCATTGCTCTACACCAGTAGTCAACTCCTCCCTGGTTAGATCCGATCACAAACTAATCACCTTGGAAATCACCCCCCCCCCCGCAAAGGTAACCACCATGAAAAACTTCTCCAAAGCTAACTTTGGGCTCCTAAAAACAGAGGTGGCTAACTTCACGGCACCCATGCAAATGGAGGATATTTGCATGACCACCAAATCATACACCAATGCACTGTATGAACAAGTACACAAATGCATGGATCTCGCCATACCCAATAGAACCAAGACGCTCTCCTCCAAAAAAAGGAATCAATCTGGTGGTCCCCTGCCATAAACAAACTCTACAACAGAAGGAGGAAACTTATGCAGAATAATGTGAAGACTGGAAAAACTCCCTTATCAGCCTCAACAAAAAGTTGAGATCCCTCATCAAATCCTCTAAAGCTAGCTATGAAAACAGAATTGCAGCAAATAGTAAAGACAGCCAGAAGGCCTTCTACAGTTATATAAAGAATCTCCATGACAATACCCAGATTTGCTCTGAGCTACTGCACAATGGTACCACTTATACTGAGCCAACAGATATTGCCAATGTATAGATTCAGTGCCAACTTTACCCCTCCCCCCAAAGGACCAATCACAATACTAGTAGATTGCCAGGCACCCAGTATTACTGCTGGACAGGTTAAAACAGCACTGTCCAAGGCCAAGAATACAGCTTCTATGGGACCTGGCAATATCCCTGGTTGTGTTATACATGAAGTACAGAGTGAACTGGCACCTCACCTGTGTGCCGTGTTCAATTACAGCCTCACCTCAGTCTTTGTCCCTACTGAATGGTGCACTGCTACACTCATCCCTCTCCACAAAGGAGGAGTGGCTACAGATCCTGGGAACTATCTCCCCATTAGCTTGACAAGTCTTATATGCAAAGCTATGGAACGCATCATCATGGACCTAATAAACAAGGATATAAAGAATTTCCAAATTCTGGATCCCACACAGTTGGTTTTGTGAAGGGTTGATCATGCCTACTCAACCTGGTCAGTCACCAGCGCTGTGGATGAAGGCAAGGTGGTTCATACA
The DNA here is from genome assembly GCF_019279795.1 of Protopterus annectens. NCBI lineage: Eukaryota > Metazoa > Chordata > Ceratodontiformes > Protopteridae > Protopterus > Protopterus annectens. The sequence goes on from NC_056726.1 coordinate 1,336,734,791, forward strand.
GCCTACCGTGATCTGGCCAAGACCTTTGATAGCATTTCCCACTCAGGAATCATAGAAAAACTCACTAAGCTAGGCATCAACCCCTATATCACTAGCTGGGTTGCAAACTGGTTGACAGATAGAACCCACACTGTGAAAGTAGCTGACTCCAAGTCAGACTGCCAACCAGTAACGAGTGAAGTCCCACAGGGTCCTCTCCTGTTTGGTATTTACTTCTCTGAAGTCCAGGCCAACATGACGTGACTCTGGCTGACAAAGTTCACAGACGATTGCAAGCTGGGAGCTATTATTAACTCACCAAGCGATGTTGACATCCTACAGAAAGGCCTCACTGAGACCAGACCAACTACTAGTGTCAGAACCATGGCCTTAAGCTCAATGCCAAAAAATGTGTCGTCATCCCCTTTGGGAAAAACCTGGTTAGACGGTGCAGTGGTGCAGCGGTAGCATTGCCGCCTCACAGCAAGAGGTTCTTTGGTTTGATTCTCGGCTTGGGTGAGTTCTGTGCAGAGTCTGTGTGTCCTCCCTGCATTCATGTGGGTTTCCTCTGGGTGCTCCGGTTTCCTCCCACATTACAAAGACATGCATCTGGAGTGTTTCTTCCCGGGCCTCCACTGAAAATTGGCTTTGTTGCAAGTTGGACTTTCCATGTTAACAAATGTTAAATAAATAAATAAAATAAAATGAATTACCACATCGATGGTAGTCCACTGAGCACAGAAGGCGTTATAAGAGATCTGGGAACACAGGTTGATAGCAACCTCTCTTTTGACCAGCACATTGCCACTGTGGTCAAAAAGTTCTTCTATGTGACACATCTCATTATTAAGGGTTTTGCATCCAGGAAGAAAGAGTTCATTGTCTCCCTCTACTCTTCCTTCATTAGGCCAATCATCGAGTACAGTGCCCTATTTGGCATTTACCTCACTAGACACCTGCAACAACTGGAGAGGCCACAAAAGGACCTCACAAAGAGGAGCCAAGGCCTTAAACACTTGTTCTGTATGGACAGAGTAAAAAAACTCCAATTATTCTCTGTCTCATATCGCCTACTTAGAGGCAATCTCTGCTTGACTTACAAAGCCATGTCTGACTCAGCTCTGTTAAAAATGCTACATCTAAAGAAATCCCAATCCCTTCGCAGCACATGCTCCAGAGATCTCAACCTCATTACTACAATCAACAGAGGATGCTAGAGGGACAGGTTCATAACCCAGAGACTGCCCATGCTATGGAATAGACTTCCCATACATGTCAAACAGAGCACCATACTGGCCCTCTTCAAGAGAAATCATGATGTGTGGATGGGAAATAGAAAATTCACCCCGGGGATCACTCCAGTGACTCTACTCGACAGAGGCACTGGGAGCTAAGGTTGCCAGGGTAATCCTATGTGCTAGGCTTGTAAAGGCTCCAGGGCCATTAGCCTAGTACACACCTATGAACCTATGAACCTCAATCTGTTTAAGGCTTTTGATACTATCCCCCATGATGATATTATTAAAATGTAGACAAGCATAAGATAAACATGTGTATTGCCTGTTGGATTGCAAAATGGCTATCCAGCATATCCAAAGTTGTAAAAGTTACTTGTTCACCCTCTAAATATAAAATTGTAACTACTTGGGTGAGTTCTGGGCCCCCTCCTGTTTGGTATTTATTTTGTGGACATCCCGATCACAGTTTAACCACATTTGCTGATGATTACAAACTGGACTCTGTTATATGCTTATCCATCAATACAAAACAGCTTCAATAAGGCCTGGAATATGCACATACATTGTAAGGTATATTAAAAAAACAGTTTCAAACAAAATGAAGCACAAGTGTGGCATTTTAGTGTTTAGTAAAAAAGTTGCTCCCTCCTCATATGTTATAAATAGTACTCCTCTTTAGACAAATACAATCATAGGAGACCTAGGCACTTATATGGAAACTCTCTCATTTGATCATCATGTCTCCACCATAGTCTTTTTGGCCCAGTTAAATTCTAAGGGAAAATAATCAGGATCCAAAGAAGTCATCCTGCCGCTGTAATCTTTTCTTATCAGACCCATCATTTAATACAAGGCTGCCTTTGGTATAGATCCAGGTATACTGCTCAACTAAACTACCTCAGTAGACTGGCATGTATCTCCTTATATTCAGTAGCATACAGGTTGCTGCAAGGTGACCTGTGTCTCAGTTTTATAAGCCATGAAAGACCCAGTCCTATTTGACTTCCTATTTCTTTACAAAGCCAGTGGCTGTAAAACACACACACTAAGGACATACATCTACACCAGCAAATAAACAAGATTTGCTGGAAGAACAGGTTCCTTTTCCTAGACCATATTCCATATTACCACTACTGGTCAAATGTCTGACTATTATGGCTAACTTTAAGGCTAATCTTGATGATGTGGGTGGATAGATACAAATTTATACCAGTGTTATCATGTATGACCTTGCTTGGTTTGGGAGGTGAGTACAAACAGGGTGGTAAGAACTTCTAAGTTTGTTTTCTTAAAGGTGTATGTGGCTAGACATCCTTTGGTCCCCATAATGTCTTGCTTAGTATGTTTCGATGTTCTGACGTACATTAGTGATTGCTGTCACTGCTTTCTACCAGTGTATGCAATTTGACATCCATTGCCAAAGAACATGGTATCACCACCTGGTGTCATATCACAACTTTATCAAGCAAGAGATTATCAATCACCTCCAAGTACATCAGATTTTGCCACCCTTGTTTTATGTGTAACCTACACACAGAATCTATATGAATGCATAGTTTTCCCATACCTGTGGAGACCATGATATGTATAGTTTTTTTTCTAGTCAAACTGCAGACGCATGCAGGAGACATGCTAGTATTTGTCAGGCCTCAAGCTCTAGAATATTCTACAATTGTATTTATATAATGTTTCTTTATGAAATTAACATACATGGTTTCCTAGCACAACACAAGAGACAGAGCTAACACCATTTCTGCTTTCTACGACATTACTCATCTCCATGAGATACTGTAGCATTAAAAGCCTTACCTGGCCCACAATTACAAAGGTTTGTGGACAGAAAGGGCTACCATTCTGTGAACTGCTTGGAAGTATATGATGCACATGGGATTGCAATCGATGTGTGTGTACAGCACTGAGGCAGCTCACATGAAATGCATATATGGCACGTCAGCTGTATCACCATTTCCAATATAGTGACATTCACAGGACCATCTTATTGGTAAGACCAAGCACTGTAGCTAACATTAGTTAACAGTATGCCCAAATCTATTAACTGCACCCCACATGTTGACACTCTATTACAGGTAATGCGAGATACTTCAAAGATCCCTTGCTTATAATGTCTGTATGGAACCTGTATGTCATGGCTGAACTTCACTATAACACTGCTAAAGCACAAACCTTCAATGCTGCATAGCTTGTGTTCAGACTGCTCAAAGCCTGCACATGCTGACTTGATGTATCTAGAAGGGCGCTCCAGTAAAACTCTGTCACAGCCTGTAGGAAGTTCCTTGCATGTACTGTACATCCCCCAAACACATATGGCCATTGAGAAAGGCACATCAGCAATATTGTCAAAAGAGAATGAAGTGGAACAGAAGCAAGTAGCAGCTGCACATCCCTGCCAAGACTCAAGTCAGCAGTAGGTGCAGTTGCTAATCGGTGGATGGTCAGACCAGACTGTACATCACACATTCCACATATACCACAAATGAAAGAGGGAGGGTGGGCTGAGCCAAAGTGATCATCTTTTGCACAGTTAGTAAAGAATATGATATGCGGCTGTCTACACGCACATGTGCTGGTTAGGGGAGCATGTCACAGGTAGTTCAAATGGGGATCTCGAGATGATGGGAACTTTGAGTCTAGGATAATTTCTTCCTCAGCTGAGATGGGGGTGCCAGTACTTGATTCTGACATAGAGCCATTCTGCAGTCTTGTTGCAACAGGACTTAGGATACCCCCTGGTAGGGATGGTGTGTGACTGTGGGACCATGATCTGGGTTGAGTCTGTTACTGGCATGTCCTGCTAATAGCATAAAGATAGCATCACCACCCCCAAAAAGGAGGTGGCAGTGTGTCATACATTTAATATTGTAGGTGAAGACTGTACACACTGGGTGGCCCCATGCCTGTTCACCCTAAATACATAAACTACCCTAACCAAGGACAGCACTGACAATGTGGGTAGTGATGGTGGCACTGACAATTCTCTGCCAACCAGTACTGTGTCTCTGGACTCCATATTTGTACAGAGGTGCTGGCAGAGCAGTGTAAAATCCTTACAAATCCCATGCAACACAACATTCAGCTCCATGCTCAACTGGGGTTCAGCTGACTGGACATAAATGACAGTCTGGAACATCTGCTAATTAATTCCAAATGCCATTCACATGTCAAAAGACAAATGTAACACATAATGCCATCAAGAACACCTGCATAGCTGTACAGTGATGGTTACACCCTCAGCAGATGCAGTGTATTTGCTGCAGACACAGGGAAAGCACTTCAATTGCTCACAATCATGGAGAACCTCTCCTCCACTGGGGATAATGAGTGTTCAGACCATACAGCCAGTTTTATATGATGGCAAGGCAACATCTTTTCCATGTGTTATGGGTGGGTGCCCACTCAGGATGGAGACAGACACTGTGTCATCTGACTGTAACTCTTGTATCTGTGTCTAGTCGTCGCTGTCAACACATGCATGGATACCAACATCTGCTTGCTGTCTTGCTCCATCTTTTACAGGTGTCACCATAGCAGTGCTCTGCCCTGTGAGTACTCAGCAAAAGACACACTAAAGTGAGTCTGAATACTTGTGCTACAGCTATGACTTGTGGCATGCACACTAAAGGTTTTCATGCGAAGCATACCATACAATCTCAACCTACCTCTGCTGCCATCTTTAACAAACATATGCTGTGAGCAGACTGCAAACTATATGCTTTGCATTTGGTACATACCTGGTGCATCATCCCCAGGAGGAATGGGGGTGAATGCATATTGATGCCAATACCTACTCTTGGCATGATCCTAATACAGTTGTTCTCTGCAGGGACCCCAAAAATTCCTCTGAATCTATTAACCTGCTGCTCCACAGTGTCACCCCTAGTGGCTGCATCTCAGTTTCTATGTGGGGACAGCTTAGCATGTAGATGACATGACTACTCCATTGATTTCTGTCACTGTTTGCCCCAACAGATACCACCTGTATGTCCTCAGTGCCTATAGCAGGATATCATTTTCAGCTGGGCTGAAATTGTTCACTCTTTATTACTCATCTTGTTCTCCAGATTTGTTGACACTGTGAACATATGACAAAGATCTATAGACTACATACTGCTAAGATTCATAGGATGACCATTACAGACAACAGGTTAACCTTGTTATAATTATAGCCAAAGGGACAGGTATAAGACTATGTTATAACTGGTCTGTAGAAAGTTATTGAATGCATACATCATCAAACATTAAATACTCAAACACATCCCACCTAAAATGGGATTAATTGGGAATGCAAAATATTGATTCTCAGCTCATCTTCCATAAAATACAATCAACTAATTACACAACATATTAAACACACACACACACACACACACACACACACACACACACACACACACACACACACACACACACACACACACACACACACACACAAAAGTCAGAAAATAACACAAAAGAGAAAGAATCAAACTTTCCATATATTTCTATACCACTTTACATAAAATAACAAATATATAAAAATCAAACTTTAAACATTTTTTTGCAGTGGGGAAAGCTCCCCAGCACCCCCAAACTTATATATACACCAACACCATGACTGCATTAACTCCAAAAAGGAAAAAAAGTCTCCTAAAACAACAAAATTACCCCAAGAAGGGAGAAATCTCGAACGTGAATAATAAATACTTAAAAAAGCATAGCACTTTAAGTATATGCTGTTATTGATAAATACATTGATAACTTGCAAAACTGACAAAATAACTTCCCTGAAACTGCTTATGTGATATTAATTGTTTCATGCCTTTCAGGGATTCCCTCATAATATTTTATTTTTATTCATTTTGCTTTTGTTTACTGGAAACCCCCTTTTTAATGGAGGCCTGTGGAGAAAAGCTCAAAAATGTTACCAGTATTTTAAACAAACATTCAATATAATCATAAGGTCAGATATAGGAATACATATATTAGGTATAATTGTCACACATTGGCCCAAATGCAATCTCTGTAGGGCTCATCCTTTTTATTAAGATTACCAAGTCCTAGAGGTATGTATAGGTTAAAGCAGTCATCCCTGTTGTCACCAATAGGATACACCAGGGAAACATTAGTGACACCTACCCTCCCTGTTTTTGTTTTGGTGTTAATCTTAGTGGCCTTGAAACTGCCCGCCCCTCTTGTAAATTTGTGTTTGGATGCTCCTTCTGGGCCCATCTCATTTGCTCACTCAACTGAGTGCAGTGAGATCATATTCTGATTTCAGGCACTCCTACTGTGTACAAAGAGAGCATCTGGGGAACAGAAAAAAAAAATTAAAGCTTGTTTCCTGCCTTTCCTGTTAAGTGGTATAGACTATTTGTAGGCTTCTGAGCCCCCAAGCCCTTCGGTGTTGCAGGGAAGCCTTCTAGCTTAGTTTTTTTTTTCTTATAACTAGCCAGTTTTCTAGTTTCAGCACTCACATCTGTTTCTTTGATCTCAGCACTTGTTCAGAAAAAAAAATAAAAACATTTTCATCTGCTTTTACTGTACTTGTGTTTCTACCTACTTTATTTTACTTTTGCATCATCTTAAAAGTACTCAATTGTATTTATTACTGCTTGGTGTAACTCATTCTAAGCCTTTTGGTTTAAACACTTGGGCTTCAGACCAGTTGTTTTGCACTGAGAGGGTTTGTGGTCTGCACTGTAGTGGCAGAACAGGTAGCTTACATCCTTCTAGGTTGGGAACTGCTGATTGAGGGCTCAGTGTCTGTTATTCTAAAAGTGTATTAATTCTGGTTTAAGCACTTGGGCTTTCAGGTCAGTTATTTTACATTAAGAGGGTTCGTGGTCTGCACTCTTGTGGGAGAAGAGGCTGGAATCTGCCCTTCTGAGCTGGGAATTTCTGGTTAAAGGCTTATAGTGCATACATATCTGAACTGCTTCTTACTGAAGTTGGTGCGCCTTGTTTGCTGTGGCATAGACTGGATTCGGGCCTGCTGGATCTAGCTTTGTTTGTGTAACTTGAGCACTAATCCAGGCATTCTCTAAAGTATTCAATTGTATTTATTACTGCTTGGTAGTAACTTGATTAAAGTGTAGCTATCATTCTAAGTCTTTTGGATTAAGCACTTGGGCTTCAGACCAGTTATTTTACATTAGGAAGGTTTGTGGCATGCACTATGGTGGCAGGACAGGTAGCTTTCATCCTTCTAATTTGGGAACTGCTGATTGAGAGCCCAGTGTCTGTTATTCTTAAAGTGTATTAGTTCTGGTTTAAGCACTTGGGCTTCAGGCCAGTTATTGTACATTAAGAAGGTTCGTGGTCTGCACTCTTGTGGGAGAAGAGGCCGGACTCTGCCCTTCTGAGCTGGGAATTTCTGGTTAAAGGTTTATAGTGCCTGAATATTTGAACTGTATCTTACTGAAATTGGCACACCTTGTTTGCTGTAGCATAGACTAGATCCAGGCCCGCTGAATCTAGCTTTGTTTATATGCTTGTTGTTTGTTTGCTTGTTATTTCCCTGGAACGCTAATTCCACCTAATACGTGGCTTCTCAGTGCTTCTGTGGATCACTAGTGATATCTGCATTGCTTACTGTACTTATTTCCTTGTTTCACTTGAAAGAAAGTTACTGTTTGTCATTTTTGCATTTAAGTTACCTGTAACACATTGCACTTAAGTTACCTGGCACTTGCTCACTAAAAAAACAAGACAGGAAACCACTGGATAAACACTTTATATAAGTAAAGCTTTCGGATACAATCCTTTCTCAACACTGAACAATGCATAAAACCAGCTCTTTATATATAGGTCCAAATATATCACATGACCTGCAGCCAAGATCACATGATATGTCATCCAAATTACAGAAACATTTTTAAAAAAGACTTAATACAAAAACTTAACATAAAATACTCTAATAAAACTTTAATAAAATACTCAAATAAAACTTCAAGCTAAGAGAGATTAGCTCTACTCAGTTTAACTAAAATAGGTTTGAGACTGACTTGACTATTTAAGCCTGGTTTTGAGTCACTTATAAGTCTCAAAATCCATTCATATTCTTTGATTTCTAGGTGATTATTTAGGTCCCCTCCCCTAAGTGTAGGTGTAACCTGGTCAATAATTCTAAACCTAAAAGAATGCTGCTGACCAAATTCTTCTATGTGTTTAAATAGTGCATTCCTGTCATAGCATCTCCTAATTTCTGACTTATGCTCAGTCATCCTGTCCTTGAACCTGTGGGTAGAGCTGCGGGTAGAGCTCTTAAGAGAATTGTTGTGGACACACACATGTGATAATCCCAACAAAGTTGAGATTATTTGCAGCCTTATGGATGTTATATTGAAAAATAATGTGTTTCTTTTTAATGGCTCCATATATTTACAACTTACAGGGGTGGCTATGGCTATAGGAGATGCTATGACAGGAATGCACTATTTAAACACATAGAAGAATTTGGTCAGCAGCATTCTTTTAGGTTTAGAATTATTGACCAGGTTACACCTACACTTAGGGGAGGGGACCTAAATAATCACCTAGAAATCAAAGAATATGAATGGATTTTGAGACTTATGAGTGACTCAAAACCAGGCTTAAATAGCCAAGTCAGTCTCAAACCTATTTTAGTTAAATCGAGTAGAGCTAATCTCTCTTAGCTTGAAGTTTTATTTGAGTATTTTATTAAAGTTTAATTAGAGTATTTTATGTTAAGTTTTTGTATTAAGTCTTTTTTAAAAAATGTTTCTGTAATTTGGATGACATATCATGTGATCTTGACTGCAGGTCATGTGATATATTTGGACCTATATATAAAGAGCTGGTTTTATGCATTGTTCAGTGTTGAGAAAGGATTGTATCCAAAAGCTTTACTTATATAAAGTTTCCAGTGTTGTGGAAGTGTCAAGTTGAAGAGGATCTTAAAAAGGAGATCTTTGCACTTGAAAGTATCCAGTGGTTTCCTGTCTTGTTTTTTGCATTTTGGTTCCTGGCGTTTACTTTTTCTACTTCATCGTCCTGCCTTTGGGAGACTGTGTTAAGGTCTATTTTGCAGCCTACTAGCTATCATGGCAGCTCCAACAAGCTCTCTTAAGTCTCTTATTAATATAGAGAAGAATCCTTTACTGGGCTTTATTGAGCCTTTTAACTCTGTAAATATGGACTCTACTACCTCAAACACAGAAGGTACTGTGGAATATACTAAGACTCTGCAAATGCTAGAAAGAAAATTACATACTTTTAAGCATCTGCAGTGGCAGCGCTTTAGCTTTTTGGCATACATTGACAAGGGTATCGTTCCCAGGGGGCTCAGAATTTTAAAGATGCCCTCGTATGGGAACGCTTACCCTGATTTGTTAAAGAGGTGGCAGCAGCTGAATATCAAACTCAGCATTGATTACATGTGTTTGATGAATGATTTTTTCACCAAAGTTGAAGAGGATCTTAAAAAGGAGATCTTTGCACTTGAAAGTACCCTGCTTAATATGCCTGTGTTTACTGCCATGTCGGATGACTACCAGCGTATGATGGAAAGAATACACACACTTGATGGAAGGATGGAAGCGACCAAAAAGCGAAAGCTGTGGCGCGATATAAATGATTTTAATAAGGGTAACATCTTCTCTTGGCCTAAGGAGAATGTTGTTATCAAAACTAAAGTTCAATCTAAGACACCAAATAAAAATACCCTTGATACTTTAGATGAATTTCGTGAAATTGCACCTAATGTAGCTGGTTTGTCTGTCTCACTTGTAGAAGAACGTCCCCTGTCCCTGGAAGCTAATTGTCTGACCCAGACGTTGCTACGTCAAGTAAATATGGAAGCCAGTATTGAGGGAAGAAGTGTTACGACGCCATCAGTTGATGGTGTTCAGAATGTGTCTATGAAGAAAACACAGCAGTCAACGCTCAACTTTACAAACTTTTCTAATAAGCGCTTCCAGCTAGAGCGCCCAGAGACAGTTAAGGAACGCATTTTGCAGCACAGAGGTTCCCCGGTGCTGCAATCAGGTATGTCTAATAAAAGAAAAAGTGAGAGCCCTTTAGGACTGGGGAAACAGAGCCGCAAGTTGTCCGAGGCATGCTTAATTTATCAGTGATAGAGTTAGATGATGCTCATTACTCGTTATTTTCAAAGGGCCTGAACTTCATCCCTTGTTGTGAAGAAAATTTAGTATCAGCATTAACTGATTTGAAAATTTTCTCCAGACTTTTAAACTTAAAACTGCTATTTGGTGATTCTGAAGCCACTGGGGGAGGCAACAAATGACGCAGTACGTTTGTACCTACCAGCACTCCAGTGGTTAAAGCTTTCCATGATGTTTGTGAAATTCATATCAGGCAGTTATTTAATATACCTACTAGAAAGAAAAAAAGATTTAATCTAAATTTTGGTGAATTTAAGGCTTTGAAGAGCTTACAGTCCTGCAAGGATATAATTATAAAACAGGCCGATAAAGGAGGTGCTGTGGTTCTTATGAACCGAGTTGATTACATGGATTCTATGTCTAAGTTGCTTCAAGACACTAAAGCTTTTAAATGTATTACCAACTTGGATGTGAAAAAAAGTATTGCATATGTTAACATGGTCGTGTATGATTTACAACTAAGTGGTGATATAGATCTTGAGTTATTTAATTATCTCACTGTTACTTGTCCAGTTATACCACATCTCTATGGCCTCCCCAAAATTCATAAATCTAAGCTAGATCCACCCATGAGACCTATTGTCTCTGGAGCAGGTTGGGTTACAGAACCCATCTCGGTTTATCTACATGGGCAATTGTTTCCCTACCTAGTTAAATGTGATTCGATCATTAAAGATAGCTTTGATTTACTACAGAAATTAAGGAGATGGATAGATAAGGAAAAAGCTTCCCTAATTAACAATAAGTATCTTCTAGTTTCTTTGGACATTGTATCACTTTTCACTGTTATTCCTAATGATGTAGGCTTAGAGCTCTTAAGAGAATTGTTGTGGACACACACATGTGATAATCCCAACAAAGTTGAGATTATTTGCAGCCTTATGGATGTTATATTGAAAAATAACGTGTTTCTTTTTAATGGCTCCATATATTTACAACTTACAGGGGTGGCTATGGGTACCTCTGTAGCCAATACTTATGCCAACCTGATACTCTATCAGTGGGAAAGAACGCATTTGTTTGGTGATGGGAACCCATTTAAAAATAATATCACATTTTTTCAACGCTTTGTAGATGACTGCCTCTTACTTTGGAAAGGTAGCCATGAGGACCTTGAAAAATTTCTGGATTTTCTAAATTCTGCATCTACTTTCCTAAAGTTTAAGATGACGGTATCTGAAACTTCTATTACATTTTTGGATCTAAAGTTAGATCTTACTGGAGATACACTACAAACTAGTATCTTTAGGAAAGAAGTTTGTTCAGGTAGATATACTTATGCCACAAGCATGCATGCACCTCACATCTTTAGAAGTACTGTTAAATCTCAATTCTGCAGACTCAGTAGACTTAATACCGATGATGCCTGCTTTGAAATACAATTAAATGAGATGGTTAATGATTTCTTGCTTAGTGGGTATGATAGATCTTTACTTTCTGAACAGGTCATTAAGATTAGGGAAGAAAGACGGACTTTATTTAAGCCAGCTCTGTATGAAGATGTTGTTAATTTTGACCCTAGGTGTAAACAGACATCTGCAGCACCTATTAGATATGTAACTACATACAATTTAAGGACACCGGCTGTTAGAAAAATTATATCTGATAATTGGGTTATCTTGATGGCATCAGATGAATTAAAAAGTTTATTGGGACCTAAACCCAATTTTTCTTACAAGAATATGAGGACCCTTAAGAGTTCGTTATGCTACAAAGACTTTGAGAGGACTACACCTGTGTCTATTATAGTGAAATACGGTACCCAGAAATGTCACAACTGCTCTTGTTGTGATGACATTTGTAGTTTAGAAAATGATACATTTGTACATCCCATTAATGGTAGGACATTTAGTTTTAGAGTAGCAGGTACATGTATTACTACCCATGTGGTTTACTTGGCTACCTGTGAGGCATGTAATGCCTTCTATGTAGGCAAAACTACCTGCAGGTTCAAGGACAGGATGACTGAGCATAAGTCAGAAATTAGGAGATGCTATGACAGGAATGCACTATTTAAACACATAGAAGAATTTGGTCAGCAGCATTCTTTTAGGTTTAGAATTATTGACCAGGTTACACCTACACTTAGGGGAGGGGACCTAAATAATCACCTAGAAATCAAAGAATATGAATGGATTTTGAGACTTATGAGTGACTCAAAACCAGGCTTAAATAGCCAAGTCAGTCTCAAACCTATTTTAGTTAAAATGAGTAGAGCTAATCTCTCTTAGCTTGAAGTTTTATTTGAGTATTTTATTAAAGTTTTATTAGAGTATTTTATGTTAAGTTTTTTGTATTAAGTCTTTTTTAAAAATGTTTCTGTAATTTGGATGACATATCATGTGATCTTGGCTGCAGGTCATGTGATATATTTGGACCTATATATAAAGAGCTGGTTTTATGCATTGTTCAGTGTTGAGAAAGGATTGTATCCGAAAGCTTTACTTATATAAAGTGTTTATCCAGTGGTTTCCTGTCTTGTTTTTTGCATTTTGGTTCCTGGCGTTTACTTTTTCTACTTGCTCACTAAAGCAATTATATAAGTCAGCACTAAAAATTAAAAGCACTACACCCTCACTCCCCACTGGCCCTTGTTTTCAATTATAAAGGAATTCCCAATATTATTCTAGCATGCCCAAAGGTCAGTTGTCAATCTCCTCTCCGGTCCAGCTGGTGAATCTGGGAATCTTGAGGCAATGTTACAACTGCCTCATGTACACAGACAACCCTCTCCTCCTCCCAACAAATTCCAACACATGTGAGAGATGCAACCATATAGCCAAACTGGAGGCTAAGCTCTCTCAACTCAGTACTGGCATAACCAGTCAGGAGGAGAAGGAAACCACACTCATGACAGTTCCAGTCTCACATAGACCTACCACAACAGCAAACCAAACACATAATCACACAAAAACATACTCGGAGGCTCTAAATAAAGATCTGCCTAAGCAGCAGAGACCTCCAAAGCATACACCCAAGCAACCGCTACCCCAAAACAAAACACGTGCAACACATATCTCACAAAGCCAGTGTGCCGAACAGTCACAGCCCTTAAGACTAAACAACACACCTGATACACTTGTAATAGGTGAATCTATCATCAGGCACACTGACGTCCTGCTCACCAGGCTGAACAAGGAGAGGGACAGGGCGAGCAGCCTGTCGGGCGCTATGATCCGCCACATAACACAAGCACTCAGGTCACTCCAAGGCAAGTACAAATATGACTCAGTCATTGTCCATGCTGGTGTGAATGACCTGAGACGTACCTCCCTGGACTACATGAAAAAAGACATAGAGGAGCTCTCTGAGCATGTAGCCCAGGCCGGTATGACCCTGACCTTGAGTAGCATCTTACCCTCACCAAGAATGATGCCACAATATGAAGACAAGATGATCAATTTCAACAATTGGCTTAAGTACTGGTGTCATTCAAAGGGGATCCAATGCCTGTCAGCTTGGGATGATATGCTCAACAAGCCACGATGCTTTGCTAGGGACGGCTTGCACCTGTCACCCCTGGGCTTTCGGATATTGGCAAAGGCTCTTGCTACCCCTTTTTGCCTTTTTTAGGCAAGGCTCAAAAGACAAACCCACCTCCATAGGTATCACAAGGGATAAGAAACTAAGAGTAATGCTACTCAACGCCAGAAGTCTAAACCTCAAGATGCACGCACTCGAAACTCTCCTTAGCATGGAGAACATCGATATCTGTGCAGTAACAGAAACCTGGTTCAGGGCTCCCGAGAGCACCCCAGCACTACCAGATTATACCTCATACCATGCTTTTCGACCCCAAAACTTGGACCGAACCACAAAAAGAGGGGGAGTATCGTTATTCATCAAAGATACCCACACCTCCAGGTTGGTGGCAAAGCACGAAGCATCAGAGACTATCCATGTGCAACTAACAGTGGGTACAACTGCCTTCCAGTTTATAGTGCTACAGACCATCCTCCCAAACTCAGGAACCCCACTCGGCCTTCCTGAGAACACTGGAAAATATGAAGGTCTCTCCAAACACCATTATATTGGGTGACTTCAACTACCCAAACATAGACTGGGAGCATTACTCTAGCTCCAACACCCTAGCCCAAAGGTTCCTAGAATTTATAAACTCAAATTCTATGGAAAAACTTGTTACCACTCCCACAAGAGGGGAAAACATACTGGACCTGATCATCACCAACATGGGGACTCTATGCTCCAGACCAGAAGTGTATCCCTCACTGGTAAGATCAGACCATAAACTAATCTCACTGGATATTCACATCCCGACCCCACCCCCTGCCCAGAAAACCACAGTGAAAAACTTCTCTAAAGCAAATTTCACACTCCTCAAAACCGAGGTGGAATCCTTCAAAGCCCCCGGGCCTGTGGAAAATATGGCCCAGACCACAGAATCCTTTATAAATGCATTCTATGAACACCTTCAGGAATGCATGGATCATGCAATCCCAAATAAAACCAAGACCCAATCCTCCAAAGGCAGACGTCCTGTCTGATGGACCCCAGCCATAAACAAACTATACAATAGAAGGAGGAAGCTACTAAATGATAGAGCAAAACCCCAAAAAGGGAAGGCATCACTGATCAGTATTAGCAAAAAACTAAGGGCACTCATAAAATTGTCTAAGGCCAGCTTCGAGGAAAAAAATTGCACAGGACACTAAGGATAATCACAAGGCTTTCTTTAGTTATGTTAGGAACCTGGGTGGTAATTCCCAGATATGCTCAGAATTAGTCCAAAATGACAAAGAATACACTGAACCCACAGACATTGCCAACATCCTAGCTGACAGGTTCAGCACAAACTTCTCCCCCCTTCCCCATCAAAAGGGCAAATATCTATCCCAGCAGAGTGCTGCCCCCCTGACATCTCAGATGCTCAGGTAAGAGCTGCCCTCTCCAAAGCAAAAAACACAGCATCAATGGGACCAGACGGTGTCACGGGCTGCGTCCTACATGAAACCCAAACATAAAACTACTGTTCAATTTCAGCCTTACTACAGAATATGTGCCCAAAGAGTGGCGTACAGCAACAGTGGTCCCTCTCCATAAAGGTGGTGCCTCAATGGATCCTGGAAACTATCGCCCCATAAGCCTGACTAGCTTGGTCTGCAAAGCTATGGAAAGGATCATCATGGACCTCATAAATTAAGATATTGGGGACCTACAGACACTGGATCCTACCCAGTTCGGCTTTGTTAAGGGCAGATCCTGCTTCTTAAACCTGGTTGATTTCTTTGAAACAGTCACCAAGGCCATTGATGAGGGGAAGGTGGTCCACACAGCCTACCTGGACCTCGCAAAAGCCTTCGATACAATACCCCACTCGGGCATTATAGATAAGCTCACCAGCTTAAATATAAACCCCTATCTCACTAGATGGATTGCAAACTGGCTCAAGGACAGAACCCACATGGTTAGAATTGCTGGAGCCATGTCAGACTCCAAACCAGTTACAAGTGGTGTCCCACAAGGCTCAGTCCTGGGACTTCTCTTGTTCGGTATATATTTCTCGGAGGTACAGGCCAACATGGAAGGACTGTGGCTGACCAAGTTCGCAGATGACTGCAAACTGGGTGCCATAATCGACTCTTCAGCCGACACAGGCATCCTCCAAAAGGGCCTCATAGAAACAGACAACTGGTGCCAGTGCCATGGCCTCAAGCTAAATGCCAAAAAGTGTATAGTCATCCCCTTTGGCAAAAACAAAGTGCCCACAAATTACCACATAGGTGGCAATCCATTAAGTACAGATAAAGTAATTAGGGACCTGGGGACCCAAGTTGATAGCAATCTCTCATTTGACAACCACATGGCCAAAGTGGTTAGAAAAACATTTTATATAGCCCACCTAATCATGAAGGGATTCACATCTAGATCAGGGGAGGTCATCGTGCCTCTTTACTCATCCCTCATCAGGCCCATAATTGAGTACAATGCCCCTTTTGGGATGTACCTTACCAGACACCTGCAGCAACTGGAAAGACCCCAAAAGTACCTCATCAAGAGGATCAAAGGGCTCAAACAGATGCCATATGCTGCCCGGTTAAAGAAACTCCAGCTCTACTCAGTGGCATACCGCCTGTTCAGAGGCGATCTGTGCCTGACGTATAAAGCCATGTCCAACCCAGAATTAATGGACATGCTGCACTTCAGAAAATCCAAATCCCATCGAGCTACGCGCTCAAGAGACTTGAACCTCAGCAGTGAAATAAATAGGACATGCTGGAGGGACAGATTCATAACCCAGAGGCTCCCTTCACTCTGGAATAAAATCCCAGTCCAGGTTAGGCAGAGTCCCTCATTGACTCTCTTCAAGAGGAATCTTGATGAGTGGATGGGAGATCGTAGGTTTACCCCGGGTATCACTTCTGTGTTACTGTTAGACAGAGGCACAGTATACTAACCTCGAAAAAGAGCATAGCAAAATAAATTTAAAATGGGTGGCGAAAGCCAAACACATTCTGGCTAGGCTTATAAATGCCCTAGGGCAGATAGCCTAGTATGAACCTATGAACCTATGAACATGTCTACCCTAGAACAGTGGGGGATATACATGAGCAGGCATACTAATGCTTTACATAGCACCATAGAGAAAATCCTTTCCATAAGGACTGAAACACACATCCATAAGGGCAGGTTATCCTGATATCATGGGTTAACTTGTTACCAGTACACACAAAAGGCTCCTGAATTCAACCAGATAACAAACAGATGAAATCTAGAAGTACTAGATGAAAGCGCTCAACAGTTTTATGTGTTCATATTGTCGGATGGTTTTAAAATAAAGGATTTTCTACTGCAGTGGTTCGTGGTTCCTGTTTGGCTGTGCCGTGCTGTGCAAGTACTTTGTTGTTATCTTGTTACCAGTACAACCTGCATACAATTATCACATGTAGGAGCACATACTGAATTTGCTAGCCTGATGTAAAGTTATAATGTAAAATCCTGATCAAGGGTTCATATACTTAAACAGCCCAGCACACACCTGCAGAGTACTGTGTTCCACCTGAGAGCTGTCTAGCACCCATAAAGTGCTGCTAATCATCCGAATACTGCTGCCCAAATATCCAACAGAGCTTTCTAAATCTGTGCAACTGAGCATAAAAATGGCATTATACCGTAAAATCATGTAAATGTACATCTCTTTGCAAGACACAATGGCAAATTAGGCCTGGTTGCATAAATGTCTACAAACGACTTTATTTTATCAACCATCTGTAATTTGAAGTGCAGCTTGTTTCCTGTACTTACCTCTGACAACTTGTGGCTGTGAGATCATGCAGGAGATCTGTATTAGTACATGCATTAAACTATTTCAGAGCTATATGTCATGTTACCCGTGCTTCAGAAATTACACTGTGGCATGACTCACAGGTTACCATTTTATTCCTTGTGAAAGGAAACACCATTTTATGAAGCTATCAACATGACTATGGCAGCATCTGTTAATGCCTGCATGGTGCATGAAGTTTCATAGGTAGGTACTAGGCTATCGGCCCAAGGGCCTAAGTAAGCCTAGCCAACATGGTTCCCTGACTTTTGCCACCCAAGAAAGTTATTTTCCTGTGCCCTGGTCAAGCAGAGTCACAGAAGTGATCCCTGGGGTGAATTTCCTGTTTCCCATCCACTCATCAAGATTTTTCTTGAAGAGTGCTAATGAGGAACATTGCTTGACATAGATGGGTAGCTTGTTCCAGAGTATGGGAAGTCTCTGGGACAGGAATTTATCCCCTCCAGCATGTTCTGTTTATTGTGGTGACAAGGTTTAGGTCCCTAGAGCGTGTTGCTCAGAGGGATTGGGATTTCTTTAGGTGTAGCATGTCCAACAGCTCTGGGTTTGACATAACTTTGTATGTTAGGCAGAGATCACCTTGGAGTAGGCGATATGCTACAAAGTAAACCTGGAGTTTTTTGAGATGGTCAGCGTAGGGCTGTTTGGGGCTAGTAATCCTCTTTGTGAGGTACTTCTGCTGTTGTAGATGTCTTGTGAGGTACATTCCAAAAGGGTCATTGTATTCTATAATGGGTCTAATGAGTGACGAGTAGAGGGGAACAATGACCTCTTTTTACCTGGATGAGAACCCTTTCATGATGAGGTGTACTACATAGAAGGATTTCCTGACCACTGTGGCGATGTGATTATCAAAGGAGAGACTACTGTCCACCAGGGTCCCAAGGTCTCTTATCATGCATTCAGCATTAAGTAGACTGACGCCTATGTTGTAGTTCATAGGTATAGAGTTTTTACCAAAGGGGATGACAATGCACTTTTTGGCAATGAGCTTGAGGCCATGACTCTGACACCAGGCATCTGTCTCAGTGAAGCCCTCATGTAGGATGTCCACATCATTTGGGGGCTCGACTATGGTGCCTACTTTGCAGTCATCTGCGAACTTCATTAGCCAGAGGCCTTCTGTGTTAGCCTGTACTTCAGAGAAGTAGATACCAAACAAGAGAGGACCCAGGACTGAACCCTGTCATACTCCACTTGTCACTGGTTTGAAGTCGGATTTGAAGTCTGCAACTTTTACAGTGTGGGTTCTGTCAGTGAGCCGATTGGCAACCCATCTTGTGACATAGGGATTTATACCTAGTTTAGTGAGTTTATCGATAATTACAGAATGGGGGATGGTGTCAAAAGAATTGGTGAGATCAAGATAGGCTGTGTGAACCACCTTACCCTCATCTACGGCTTTGGTGGCTGCCTCAAAGAAGTCAATCAGGTTCAAGAGACATAATCTGCCTTTCAGAAACCTGAACTGGGTGGAGTCTGGAATTTGGAGGGTACCAATGTCTTTGTTCATAAGTTCCATGATGATACGTTCCATGGCCTTGCAGATCAGGCTCATCAGGCTAATAGGGTGATAGTTCCTGGGATCCGTGGTGGATCCCCCTTTTGTGGAGAGGGATAACTGTTGCTGTGCACCATTCAGTGGGCACAAAGCCTGATGTGAGGCTATGACTGAACATGGCACTTAGGTGGAGGCACCAGATCATTTTGAAGTTTGTGTATAATGCAGCCTGGTATGTTGTCCAGTCCCATGGATGCTGTGTTCTTGACTTTAGAGTACAGTTTTTACCTGCATAGTTGTGATTACAGGGACTCTGCATTCTTCTGCTATAGATATGGGCTCTTTAGGGGGTGGGGGTGGGGGTAAAGTTAGCACTGAACTTATCTGCCAGGATATTGGCGATGTCAGTTGGTTCTGTAATTTTCATGCCATTGTGCTGTAACTCGGAGCAGATCTGGGTGTTGCTATTGAGATTCTTGACATAGCTATAGAATGTTTTGTGGTTGTCCTTAGAATCAGTGGTGATTTTTTTCATAACTAGCTTTGGAGGAATTTATGAGGGATCTCAGCTTCTTACTGAGGCTGACCAGGGAGCTCCTCCACTCATGGGATTTTACTCTCTTTTGCAACAGTTTCTTCCTTCTGTTGTAGAGTTTGTTTATGGCAGAGGAACACCAGATTGGCTTCTTTTTTTTTGGAGGATAGTGTCTTGGTTCTGTTAGGGATAGCATGATCCGTGCACTCATGTAAGTGCTTATAGTGTACATTTGTGTAGGATTCAGCAGTCGTAACTGTATTATCCATCTGCATGTGTGTCATGAAGTTCTGCACTTCTGTCTTAAGAAGCATGAAGTTGGCTTTGGGGAATTTTTTTACAGTGGTTTCCTTAATGAAGGGTGGGGGCAGGATGTGGATATCTGGGGTGATTAGCTTGTGGTCAGATCTGACCAGCGAGGAGTTGACTTCAGGTGTGGAACACTGGTCACTCATGTTGGTAAGAACTAGGTCTAGGATATTGTTGCCCCTGGTGGGGGTGTGGATAAGTTGATCCAGGGCATTGGAATTTATGAATTCCAGAAAGCGTTGAGCAAAGGTGCTGGTACATGAGTAGTTTTCCCAGTTAATGGTGGGGTAGTTGAAATTGCCCATTATTAGGGTGTTTGGTTGAACCCTAATATTTTCCAGAATATCAAGAAAGGAGGAGTTGGAATCCTGGGGCCTGATGGGGGACCTGTGGCAAGCTGCAATTTGGATTGCAGTTTTTCCCAGAGTTAGTTGCACTTGGATAATCTCGGATGCATTATGCTGAGCAACTAGCCTGGAGGTGTGGATATTTTTAATGAATATGGACACACCTCCACCTTTAGTGTTTTGGTCCAGGTTAGATGGCAGAAAGGTGTGGTATGAATTATAGCCTCTCAATGCAGGGGTTCTCTCTGGAGTCTTGAACCAGGTCTCAGTCACAGCACAGATATCAATGTTCTCCATTTTGAGGAGTGCCTCGACTGAGTGCATTTTGAGGTTTAGACTTCAAGCATTGAGTAGCATTACCCTCATTTTTTTTTGCCTGTAACTGCTACAGTGGTGAATTTGTCATTTGAACCTTGCCTAAAAAAGGCACTATAGGGGTGGCAAGAGCCTTAGCCAGAACCCGGAATCCCTGCAGCGACAGGTGCAGGCCATCTCTGGAAAGCATAGTGGTTTGTCGATCATGTCATCCTAGGCAGACAAATACTGGATCCGCTTAGAATGACACCAGAAGCTTAGCCAATTGTTGAAGTCAATTATTTTGTCCTTGTACTGTGGTATCATTCTGGGTGTTGGCAGGATGCTACTCAGGGCTAGGGTCATACCTGCTTGGGCAACAAGATCGGACAGCTCCTCCATGTCTCTTTTCATGTAGTCCAGGGAGGTATGTCTCAGGTCATTCACACCAACATGGACAATGACAGAGTTATATTTGTACTTGTTGTGTTGTGACCTGAGTGCATGGGTTATGTGGCAGATCCTAGCACCTGTCCAGTTTAGCCTGGTGAGTGGGACATCAGTGTGCCTGGCTATAGAGTCACCTATGACTAGTGTGTTGGGTACATGGCACACTGAGTTTGCGGGCTATGTGTCATTTGAGTTGTGTTGGGGGGTTGGAGGTTGCTTGTGTTTCTGCTTTGGAGGTCTCTGTTGCTTGGGCAGATTATTACTGAGAGCCTCCATGAATGTTTTTGTGTTTCTATGTGTGGATTTTGGTGGTTTAGGTTTAGTGGAACTTTGTGATGAGTGTGGTGTGGTGTAAGTGTTGACCTTCTCCTCTTGACTGTCAAGTTCTGTCTTGGTTGGCGAGAGCTTTGCTTCCAGTTTGGCTATGTAAGTGCATCTCTCACAGGTTGTAGTGTTGGTTGTAGGAGGAGAGGGTTGTCTGTGTACATGAGGCAATTGCTACATTGCCCTAAGATGCCCAGATTCATCAGGTAGACAGGAGGAAACACCGGGGGCTGACCCCTGGACATGCCTGAATAAAAAACTATTTTCCTCTAGACAAGTGACGAAAGTAAGTACAAGAGCTGTTTTCCTGTAGGCAAATGAAAGAAAGTACAAAAACTGTTTTCCTCTAGGATCATAGGTTCATAGGTTTATACTAGGCTATCTGCCCTAAGGCATTTATAAGCCTAGCCCAAAGTTTTGTGGCTTACGCCACCCCTTATATGAAAAAATACTGTGCCCATTAGTTTGTTGTGCCTCTGTCCAGCAGTGACACAGAGATGATTCCCGGGGTAAACCTACGATCTCCCATCCACAGGTCAAGATTTCTCTTGAACAGAGCCAGCGAGGTGCTCTGCCTCACATGGACCGGGATTTTATTCCACAGCATAGGGAGTCTCTGAGTGATAAATCTATCCCTCAAGCACGTCCTATTTATATCTGTGCTAAGGTTTAAGTCGCTTTCTCTAGTGGTTTTGGTGGATTTGGATTTTTTGAGGTGGAGCATGTCCATTAATTCCGGGTCATGAGGAAGGTTGAGTGTTGTAGTAATTTGTAGCTTATCCAGTGCTTACAACAAGTTCTGAACAAGTGTTGAGCTCGAAGAAGCATATTTAAGTGCTAAAACTAAGAAACTGGCTAGTTCTAAGGGAAAAATTGAAGAGCAGTTTTTATGGCACTGGGAATAGTTTAACCCTAGCTAAGCAGCACTGCATGATGCACAAACTCATGTAAACCCATTCAAACATGGGTTGTTAACTCAGAAAGATGAAAGGGATAGAAATCAGCCCAGAAGGTACAATAAAGTTCAATTTCAGAGCTGGAAACCACTCCTCTTGCGACAGATAGGCTGCACAATGCATACCACTCTCACTGATAAGTAGAAAGACATCCCACTACCACAACAAGGTCTGGCCAACTCAGAAACACAAACTAAAGTCCTAAAACCAGCAAATCTGGGATCCAGACTATTCTAGTATAGGAAAAAGTGGGAAACGAGAAAAACAGATAGTATTTTTTGCTTTTTTTTTTTTTCTTTTTTTGTGAAATTAGGCAGAAAAATGCAAACTGTGGTGGTGGTGCTGCGGTAGCATTGTCACCTCACAGTAAGACATCCTGTTTGATTCTCAGCTAGAGCGTCTTCTGTGTGGAGACATGTGTGAATGGGCATACCTTCGTTGAAGGTTGTGCGTCAGGGCCGGCAACTCGGCATGTAAAAATCTACTGCCAATCATTAGCGGACCAGAGTTCCGCTGTGGCGACCCCTAACTGGGAAAAGCCGAAAGACACAACAACAACAAGGCAGAAAAATGCAATTTAACAGTAAATATGCACAGAAAAGGCTGTCACACTTTAGTGTGAAGCCTTACAGCAGTAAATGCAGTTTAAATTATTAACTTTAGCTGAAATCAAAGTGCACACACAGTAAAATGATTTAACTGTAAAATGCAGCAGAAATAACAACAGCACCATAGTAAAATGGCTTTTAAAGTGTGATTAAGCAAAAACAGTCAAGAAAAGCCAAAAAGATACTTAGAATCAGCAAAAGGTCTCTCCTTGTTTCTGGTGCTGTAGTAGTCTGCAGGAAGCCCAAATAGGATCTGCCAAGCTAAAACAAGTGTAAACCCATGCAAACATGAGTTTTTAACTCAGAAAGTTGAAAGGGATAGAAATCAGCCCAAAATGGCCAATAAGGTTCAGTTTCAGAGCTGGAAACCACTCCTCTTGCAACAAATAGGCTGCCCAATGCTTACTACTCCCACTGATAAGCAGAATGACTTCCCACTACCACAACAAGGTCTGGACAACTCAGAAACACAAACTAAAAGTCCTGAAACCAGCAAATCTGGGATACAAACTATTCTAGTATAGGAAAAGGTGGGAAATGAGCACAACAGATAGTATTTTTTTGTGAAATTAGGCAGAAAAATGCAATTTAACAGTAAATATGCACAGAAAAGGCTGTCTCACTTTAGTGTGAAGCCTTAGGGAGAGCAAGCTCATGCTTTGTGTTCTTTGAGGACAGGTTAGAGAGCAGTTACTGGGCCACTCTGATGGTCCAATCAGAAAAGCAGATGTTTGGCATCATGACCTGAATGAGGTGCTGACCTCAGCCATTAACACTACCAGATAAGGAGAATAGTATAGGCATCTCTAGGAAGACCTGAGACACTACAGCCCTGATGACCTCTGTATAGGGGAATGTTTAAAACAGAATAGTAAGTGGATTGAATTGCATTTTTTGATGTCTTGGACTGTTCTTGCTGCTAACTTGTCTTTGTCAAGGTCTGAGCAGCAAATATTTGTAGGATACTGTGTGGTGCTTCAGTGTCAGGTGGAGGTTGTGGTGGCACCTACTGTGATATGCTCACCACATTTAATGTGGGATTTTGCAAGAACCTGTTATTGGGTATGGTTATGATGCACCATCTCAGGCCAGCTGCACACTACCTGCTTTGTCTCCATGAGTGTGTCATGGACATTTTCTATGTAGCTATGTTAATGGATGCACAGGAGACTGATACCTGCCTGCTGCCTGTCATACAGCTAATGGGATACATATATGGGACTGTGGTTTGTTCACATTGTCTTGGCATCTTACCTTATATCAGTAACAGTTATCTGATGTGGCACTTTTTTCGGCACAAGAAGAATGATATATAAATAATATCACTTACTGCAGGAAGCAGGGGAGACTTGTGGTCAGCCATGGTCTACTTACTAAGCACTAACACCATGTATCAGAAATGTTAATGCGTGGTTTAAATGTATTCAGTCCATTGTGAGGATAGACTGGCTAGGTGTGGATGATAAATATCATAAGTAGACCAGTCAGCCACAGCCTGACCATGCTGAAGCTGTAGCTGAGCACTGTGAGGGTGATGTGGCTGGGAGTGCCCCAAAGAGTGGTTCTTGGATCCTCACCGGCAGATATCTCAGCAACATTGGCTGAGGTGAGCCAATCACAGCTAGAGTAGGTGTTGGAGGTTCCAGTGAAGAGAACAGTTGGTAGGAATGAGCCCAAACAGATAGCCTTGTGGCACAGCTAGCAGATTTTCTCACCTGGCTGGCCATCCCTTTTGTACCATGCCTCTCCACATCACTATTTATCTGCCTTCTGTCTGTCTCCATACATCCCCTGTCTCTCTGTACTAATGTGTTCACATCCACATCTTTTTTCTGTGATGTCGTATATGTGCATTTGTCTTTCCCTGGACGCTGGTCTACCCCTTTCCTACCCTTTCTTTACTTTCACACTCCTCTTTCTCTTTTCTCTATATAGAGAAAAATGTCACCCTATCCCCTACTAAAAAAAAAGTTGCCCTGCTTTTCTCCTGAATATTCATATATGCTGTTATTTTGTGTGTCCCTCTGTTTGCTGCCTTCCCTTATTTACTTTGCTTTAGTATATACCCCTTTTTTACCTTTTGGGTATCTGACAGATATCCATATATAGAGAACACTATGACACTACAGTTGAAAATACTGTATGGCTATACAGCTTTATGTGACTATCTGTGTCATCCTGATATGGTTTGATATTTATTTTATTTATTTCCATTTGATAATTGGGAAGATCTGACTGGGCAAAAATCCCCTTTTCAGTGGAGGACCAGGGTGAAAAGCTTCCAACACACAACACATGTACTTCTTTTTTTTGCTACCATGTACAGTATACCATTTGTATCTACTGATGTATTCTGAAATGCATCTGACTATAATGTAACATTTTCAGTTCGCACACAATTCTGAACATGTGGTATGTGGCCATTCCATGGGTTACACCCACACTTACACGTGCTTGTTTCTGTGCATTGTTATGCTGCACATTTCAGTATCCTGGAGCACAACTCAGCAGCAAAGAAGTGCTGCCTTTCTTGCTTTGTATATGTAATTACTAACTATATCAGTATACAATGCTACCAAGCTGTGCAAACCTTTCACAGAATTTCAGCACATCTCTACAAATATTGTCCATAGTGTAAACTCTCCAATCTGCATTAAACAGAAAAGGAAGAATGGAGCTGTAACATTTAGACATGAATACATTCAGGCCAGATTAAAAAAAAACATTATTCAATGAAATTGAGCACATAGCATGTATGATCCCTTCTCCAATTTAGTCAGAACATTTATCTATCACTTTCTGCCTCAAGACCCATCTCCATAATCTCAGTAATTCAGAAAATTAGCCTATATTTTATCAGCCTTTTCAAAAAACAAAACTGGTGAGTCTCACTGAATCCCTAAACTTTGATATCCCAACCCTAGCTAAGGAAATATGTGGCATACTAAATCACTGTATAGAAAACTGTTCTCTTGTGTTATAAACAAATACAAAATACATCAAATGTCCAATTTGGTGTGATAATACAATTAACGATTTATATAACAAAAATATAATCTCATATTCTTATATAAATCTTGCCCCATCCCAGCTCATGAAATAAACTTATCCAAATTAGGAAGGAACTCAAGAATACTATGAGAAGCAAGAAGACCGCCCATAAGCACACATCAACACTAAAGATAACCAAAAGGCCCTTTTCAACTATGGATGTAAAATCCACAATATCCTGTTGTGCTCTGAATAAATTACAAATGGTACTACCCACACTGACCCAAAATCGATTACTTACATCTTGGCTAATTAATAAGTTCTAATTTTGTTCCACCTACTATACCCATGGGCCTCACCCATACCAGCCCAGGCAAAACTCTCCCATAATAAATATTAATAGAGTTTTAACTGCCCTTTTGAAAAAATCTCTATGGGACCAAATAATATACCTGCCTGCTTATTGGTAAGCTCATTGCTGGCTTTAGGTAAATTATATGACCATCTAGGGCACCATACAGCCCAGGAGTGCTTCTATTTATATTATATACTGTTAATGGAGAACTAAAACATACTTTTGCCAGTGCTGTGACACCCCTATTCAAACCACAGTGGCTATGGGATCCTAAGGTGAGATGGCTTTCTTCTTCGCCCCACCAGTGATCTTGGCAAACAGTCTAATGAACTCTTTTGTCTCTCTGATTGATTATCTAGATCATGGGTGTGATGGAAAGATGCAGAAGCCTAGAGACTGTAAAGAATGGAGTGTAGTGATGGTGGCAGTGAACATGACAGCAGTGACAATGGTGGGTCAGATTGCAGTAGGTAAGTATTTTTTTTATCCTGGTGGGCAAACAAGATATCATGGATAGTGGATGCAGCTTTGCATGAAAATGGTGTTTCTGTGAAGCACATTGGAATTCCATCATGTGGTGGGCTACTTAGTGAGTCAAACAGAGTTGAAATACATTTCTGGATCCATTATGTTTATTGTAGTCATATATATGAGGGGTACACAGTCAACAAAGTATTATAATTACTGGGAAAAGGGGGCTGTATAGGGATGCAAATAACTGACTTGGGTATTGTTTGCTCAAGCTTAATGGATGGTTTTGGCTTTGCAGACTTATCTGTATTTGTATGAAGTAAACTACAATACTTTATTGTGGCTACACTGTGAAACAATGTTGAAATACATTAATCCCACTTGTATCTCAGGTGTATACAGTCAACAAAGTAGCTATAATTGCTGGAAGTTTGTGAATGAACATGACTGAACTTTTTGTTGTGTCTTCAGCTTTAACAATCACTAATCTAGCCTTGCAGGGCGTGTGTGCTTTTGTGTGAAGTACATTGCAATGCTTTACTGTGGTTTCTGTGTGTTAGTGTAAAACAAACTTAAAATATATTACTGTGATTAATATTGCTATTACTATTATTATTATTATTATTATTATTAACTATTACTATTACCATCAGTATTATTACTGTTACTATTATTTTAACACAATCAGACATTTGAGGTATACTTAGTTGATAATGTGGTTATAGTTGATAGATATGGGGACCATCTGTGGATGAAAATGACTGATCCCACTGTCATGATCAAGTTAAACAGTCAAAAATCTGGCTTTGAAAGAATAATGTGCTTTTGTATAAAACAAATTGGAATACTTTTCGGCAGCAATTTCTTTCACAATCAGACTTTTGAGGTGTACATATCAGTAAAGTCACTGTAACTGATGTGTACATTGGCCATCTGAGATAAAACTGACCAACCCTTATTGTTTGATCACTATAAAACAGTCACTGATCTGTCACTCCAGGAACAGTTTCACACGTACTGTAGTGTATTGGCTGAAATTGTGACTATTGCTACTGTACTGTAGCAATGTACACAATAAATGGCTATCTTTGGTGGTCTGAACAGGAGGTTTTAAAAACAACTGATCATTGTCAAAGTGATGCAGTGAGTAACACTGCCAGCTCACAGTGCTTGGCACTCCAGTAGAGTTTTTTGGCAGTGTATCCATCTGCATGGAGTCTGCATATTCTCTTTGTTTCAGTATGGGTTTTATCCAGGTAACCTGGCTTACTCCAGTTCCATAAAGATAAGAAGTACGTGAATTATCATTTCTGTGATTCGCCTACAGGCACATGAGCAGTGCATGTGTGTGTGTGTGTGTGTGTGTGTGTGTGTGTGTGTGTGTGTGTGTGTGTACATTACAGTATTGGCAAGTACATACATAACTCTTTTAGGAAGCATTAACAAAAAACAGGAAGTCAATATCTTCTAAAAGTAAGGCATTCAATATATCACAGAACATCTAGATCCTCAGAGTTTCGGAAGTCATTGTGGCCCCCACACGCCATGCTGCAAAATGAATTTTGATACAAGCTCAGCAGGGGCTTCTGCCCAGAATCTGTCTTGTTTAAAAATGGCTCTGCTCAGATGTGTATACAGAAGTTCACTATAGCTTGATTACAATGAGTCTAGTTATTAATACCTTGGCTACCTTGGCCACCTATTCTCCAGACATAGCTGTCATAACAGAAACCTGGCTAAAGCCCCACATCAAAGACTCAGAAATTACACTAAAAGGTTACAGTATTATTAGACAAGATAGACTACACAAACGAGGTGGTGGTGCAGCAATCATGTTGAAAGACTCTATTAAAGTTGAAATACCAAATTGTACTTCCCCAGTCATCCCCAGAGCTGATATACTAATCACACCTGCACATTAATCCTCACAAAGCCATTAATATTATAGCAGCCTACCTGCCCCCTTGTAACAACCTTCCCAGCATTGAATCCCTCCTGTCTTAGTCTGTTTCCTCTTTCAGCCAAGAAACTATCATCTTAGGTGACTTTAATTTTGACTGGCTGTCCTGCTCCTCTGACTGCCCCACTAATTTTATTAGCCTACACAATTTTACCCAGATTATAAGCTGTCCCACTTACGCCGACAAACATTCCAAAAAACAATCATTACTTGACTGGATATTAAACAACAAACCAAACCTGGGGTACCAAACTGGCTGCCTACTAGTCAAACTAAGTGACCATGCCCCAACATTTCTAGTAAGAAAAATAATTCAAACTCAAACTTAGATACCCTTCAGATACACATGCAGTTAGAAAAATTTCTCCCCTGACACATTTAATCTACTACTTCAACATTGTGACTGGTCTCCATTAAAAAAACCTACAACTACACCTTGCGGTGGAATACTTCAACAACAAATTCCTTGACATCTTAAATAACCTTGCCCCCACCAGGAAAATATGCTATAAATCTGAACCATTACCATGGCTATCTAATGACACTAAACTTCTAATTAAACAAAGGGATAAAGCCTGGCCACTATATCATACCACTAAAGACAAAACTGATTTCTCCTTATATCAGCAATTAAGAAAGAAATCAAGCTAAGAAAAAAAAATCACCAATGATAAAAAAAACTTACTTTCAAACCTGCCAACAAAAGTACCTGCACAATCCACAAAAGGTCTGGCAAAATATTAACTAAAACCCTGGAAAAACATCCACCCCTGCCTCTCCACTTCTAATACCACCAAGCCCTTAGTGGCACAGTTCAACTCTCACTTTATCAACTCTATCACCTCCCTCCTAGACAGCAAGCAACATCAGAGGCACCAGAAGCTGTTAAAGACTGGGGGGGGGGGGGGGGGGTGAGAGGGGCACTTAGTGATCTAAAAAGGGCAATTTTTTTAAAAACTATTTACTACCACAACATAGATTCACTTGGAGGACATTTAAGCTTAGCCAATTTCCCTTTTGGTGCTTGAATTAACATTTCTTGATTGGTCTTACCTATCCAATGGCTGATAATTGTATATTAGCCTTAGTGAGAATAAATGTGATCATACTATAGATAATTTGAGGGGACCCATGTAAGGGATGCAGCATTTAGGAACTGCCTCTATTCATTAGTGGCATAAGGGGCAATCCTGGAGTACATTTTTTTATTACCCATCCTTAGATCCAAGTTGCGTTTGAATATGGACAGGGATGAGCTTTGTTTTACTTGAATGGGTAGTCTGTTCTGGAACACCAGTAGCCTCTGTGATATATATCCATCTCTCCACAACATTCAGTTTAGATACCTGGACTGAGTATTTCTAATGCCATTTTTCTTGTTGATGTTCAGTAGGTCCATTTGTATTAGGTCGAAGAATGCCTTGTATGCCAGACATGTCACCTCTAAGCACTCTGTAGGATACTGAGTATAATGATAAATCTTTGAGGTGCTCCATGCAAGACCTATTGTTTAGGACTTGTATCCTTTTAGTAAGGTATCTCTGTGGGTATTCCAGTTGTTGCATGGTTCTGGACAGATACACACCAAAGTGAGAATTATACAAAATAATTGACCTAATGAGGGCTTTGTAAAGGGGACAATAACATCTCTAGATCTAGTCAAAATTAATTTGTTTATAAGCTGTGCAATATAGAAAGACTGTCTTATGATGCTGGGCACATGTTTGTCAAAAGTTAGGTCACTGTTCACACAAGTTCTCAAATGCCAAACAACTGGGTCAGTTCTCAGGGGCCATTGTCAATTTGGCAGTTCCTTGGAGTAGATGACTTCCCAAAGAATATGATAATGTATTTCTTGGAGTTTAGTTTCAATTCATGATTCTGGCACCAGTTATTATTTGGACAAACCTTTCTGCATGATGGATAAGTCATTTGGGGATTGAATAACTGCTCCTAGCTTGCAGTCAGCTCAGACTTAGTCGGCCAAAGACCTTTGGCATTTCCTTCTACCTTTGAGATGTATATGCTAAACAGAAAAAAGTCTCAGCACCGACCCCTGGGGGACTCCGTTGGTGACTGGTCTCTTCCCCTATTTTGATCTCCTGCATCCTATGAGCAAGCATACATGTATGCATTCTTTGATTCACCTTCCTGATTGTATTACTCTGATTGTATTAAATTATATTCCTTGTATAATACAGCACCACTTGTTAGAATGTGTTTTAAATTTGTAGTTTGGAACAGTCTTCTAGTAAGCAATGAAATAAAATGTATGAAGCAATAATGACAAAACTACCAATTTCAGCAAATTTCAACCATAAAAAGCCACTCAAACTTCAGTTATCACAATCCACAAATATCAGTAAATATGCAAAATCTGTGCAGAAGTAAGTCATCAAAATGATTCCACATTAAAGGAATCTGTAACTAATGAAGAGGTTGCTGCTAGCAAACAACTTTATATTTCATTGTTTCATCTACAAATAAAGTGCCTGTTGCCCTTGAAGAATAAATTGCCTATGCTACATTAAAAAATAATAAGCTACGAATTTTGCAATGGGGAATGGATGGCAAACTGATAACAGAAACAGTTACTAGGTAACTCCTCTGAAGAAGGATACCCATAGGACTGCAGCATCTACTCCCCTCAAAGTACAACACAGTACAGTATCAGCAATCCATCTGCCTACTATGGGAGTAGAACCCACACCCTTCTGCATCAAAGGCAAGTATACTACCTGCTGCGCTACTAACAATGCAAGCACCTTAGCATAAGTAGCACTAAACTTTTCTTCCCCTGAAGGTTTCAGCTCCTTTTAAAATCCACTTGACACTGAACTAAATCTCTCAATTTGGCAGCACAAGAAATCTGGAAAAAGCCAAAATGTATTTGTGTGTGTGTGTGGGGGGGGGGGGTGGGGTGTCAAAGGCCCAAAACCAGGAACATGTTTTAAATATTGCTTGTATAATCTTAGAAAGTTGCTAAAATAAAGTATTTTGTGTTACCATGTGTTTTCTGAAAGATAGGAAGACTGAAACTTAAAGGGCTATCATTATTTAGAGAATTCAGTTCTCACTGATTTGCCAGAAAACCACAAATTCTAAGAGGAACAGACCAAAAGTATGAGCCAAATATTCTGTGAAAATCTGGACAGTTGAAGGTTATAGACTCAACTTCATGAATCACAAGTGGTAGTATGGGTAGACAATTCAGGCTCTTGTTTGAGCCTGAGTAACACTAACCACCAGGTATACCTAAATGGGGCATTTTACACACACACACACACACACACACACACACACACACACACACACACACACACACACACACACACACACGGGAGAAGCATAACTCCTGCAAATAAAAGAGCAAAACTTTCCTTACCGGCATGACTCTGGCAGCACAAACAGAACAGCGGCAGCATAATTCCTGTAACACAAGGACAGCTAGTTTAGTTAGTTTAAGTTCCGTGCACCAATCCACATTAGCATGAAAACTCCACTTCATTATTTTTTTCCGACAGGTCTTGCAGCTGTAAAAGTGTGTGGGGGGGCTCCCCCTCCCCCTGGCTGTATGGTTCCGGCATCCCTGCAAAACCTACCACTCTTAGCCCCCTCCCCTACCTCTGAGAACACCAACTCTTTCTCCTTTAAACCCATTCAAACTACTTATGTGAAAGAAATTACTATCCAGTCAACAAATGTAAATAAGTAAATAATAAATAAATTAATTGTTTAACCTTCCTCAGAATCAGAACTGACAGATGAGAATGGAAGGTCACTACAGCTTGACCATGGACAGTGTACTGTCTAGCAGCAATATGCTGGAATATATTACTGTGATCATAATTTTCTTTCACTTTCCTTGCAAACATCCAGTTTGTATACAGGTGGCTATCTTTTAGGAGAGGGTTAAGCAGGAATGATGTGTATATATATATATATATATATATATATATATATATATATATATATATATATATATGTGTGTGTATGTGTGTGTGTGTGTGTGTGTGTGTGTGTGTGTGTATGCGTGTGTGTGTGTGTGTGTGTCTGATAGAAACAAGTTAAAATATGTCACTGGGTTCCAGTTGTCCTTAAACTTTTCTCTCATTCTGACATCAGATAGCTATGCATAAGTTGTCTTCTTTTTCAGGGAAGGAGTGAAGAGGCATTATTTCCTCTGCAGTTATTTTAGTACTGTTTGGATCAGTTAGTGTGTTTTGAAATGATGAAGGAAAATTTGATCTTAAGGTTAGAAGAAAGCTCTAAAATATATCTTAAAGAACCTAGGACCCCATGAATTCTGGAATGGGCCTAAGTTCCAGTAGCCCATATTACCTCAATTATTTCCTACATAGATATTAGCCAGAAACAAGTTTGGCAAACTCCTTTTTCAGATCTCTTTGTAACCTTGTAAAATGTGCCAGATAATTCAGTGACCAAAGGGCAAATGTCACTGAAGTGTACACATGCTTCCCAAATCTGTCCAAAGCCCTAGACTCTCTGTTAGGGGGATGGACAGAAGAACTCTGTTCTGCCAGTATCTTCTATGTGGCTGCAGTCACAACCATGGCATCAACTGGGACTCCCTTGGTCCATAGTGTAAGGCCTTTAGGGGGAGCTAAAATCTTGTTGTATCTTTCGGTATTGGCTGTACAGTGTCAGGCTCCTTTCATGCCCACCAAGAAACAAGGTCAATGAACTCATCAGCTAGGACTGTCACAGAAGACGTGGATGGGCCAACCCCAAAAGCTTCCAGGATTACTGATTCCTCCTAGAAGGAGGTGTTGGAGGACCAACCATGTTTTTGTTTCAGGAGCTCCAGAATGTTCTAAATGCGACATCTTCTAGAGGGGATCTACGGGCCCCATCGCCCTTATCTGAGGAACGTCCTCAGTGTGGTGCTATGGGGAAGTAGCCGAAGAGATGATGGCATCCTGATGGACCAGCTGGAGACAAGGAAGAGCTGGCTGTACCATTGGAAAGGATGGATGAGGATCAGAGCAAAGAACCACATGAGGCAGGGTTGTCTGATCCTAGGGTGGCAAGGATGTTTCTTCTCTATCCAAGGAGAAAGCCCTCCCCACAACTTCAAAGGCAGAATGCCTTGGGAGCACAGAGGTCAATGGTACCAGTGCTGGAATCTTTCAATCTGTCAGCTCCTGCAACTCCACAAACATTTCATCTGAGGAGAGAGTCAGACTTGAGCTATCCAGGGCCGAGGCTCTGAG
Organism: Protopterus annectens; assembly: GCF_019279795.1. NCBI lineage: Eukaryota > Metazoa > Chordata > Ceratodontiformes > Protopteridae > Protopterus > Protopterus annectens. The sequence goes on from NC_056726.1 coordinate 1,336,768,786, forward strand.
GTGAAGAGACAGCTCTAACAGTTTTGGGTTGACTCCAACCACACCTGGACCCAGTGTCAATATTTTGGATCCAAGAGTCCTCCATCTCCAAGAGACTCAGAGCCAGGTAGCTCAGGGGAGCCATCAGAGTTGAAGAACAGATCATCTTTGGCTTCGAGGAGGACACCCCCATGAATCTCAAATATGAGGGCTCTGAAACCATGAGGCAGATCAGAGAAGGAGATACCAAGGGGGAAGACAACAAAGAATGGCTCACAGATCCTGTGGGAGTCAGAACTGGGAGACCTCCCATCTGAATTCATGCTCTGAGAAGCTTCCTCATCATCCTAACCACATTGGCTTCCAAATGGAAGAAGTAAGGGATAACATGATGGATGGTGGTCTGGAGTGTCTTTGAGGAGATCCCTCCAGGAAAGGAGAAGGTACCCTAAATGAGACAGCTTCCAAAAGAAGCAGAGGAGAACAGGTATATAGGGACCTAGATTTCAAAACAGTCGGATCCGAGACTGATGGATCTGACTTCTTGTGCAGCCTTGTAACTGATTCCATTGAAGGAGTCAATGTTGAAGACTGATCAGGAGACCTCTTACAGGACTCCTTCTCACTTGGAGTTGACTCAGTCTTGCTTTTGTCAGGATTTTTAATAGGAGGGGTTTGAGCCCCAGCAACCAAAGAAGAGGCGGTAGATGGTAAAAGACCTCTTAAAATTAATTTGTTCTGTCTATCAGTTAAAGCATTGGCTTTAAAGCCGAAGAAGAAAGAGCAGTCTGCTTCGTGATGAGTGGGACCTATGCAATAAACACATTCTCTGTGGGTATCGGAGTTGGGAAGCATATGCCCACAAGTAATGCATTTCTTTTAACCTGTTGGCTTATTAGCTATGTTAGAGCACCACAATACCAAAAAAGAGTTAAAGATATTATAACAAACTCTAAGATGGAGAGAACAGAAACATTTTTTTAATAGAAAGCAAAGAAAGGAGAAAGCTACCAACAATGGTACTAGAAATATTCCTAAGAGTAAAGAAAGACTACCAACAATGGTAGGAAGGGTACCAAAAATAACAGTAGCTAAAAAGGGCAGAAGACAGCTAAAAACTGCTTAAAATTATGGGTTGGAGGATGAAAAGATAAAAAGTAAAAACATAAGATATATATTAAAGGTGTATAATAACTCACAACCCAGCCAGTGGATAATCTCCAATAACACACTGAAGAGTAAAGGGATCCCCATTTGAAGCTAATGGCTGCAAACAAGATCTGAAGCATGTTAGATTGGCAAGACATTGTGTGTAAGGGAGGAGCTCAAGAGTTCTTGATTCTGATGAACTGGTAGAAGCAGCTGAGTCAGATCAGAGTCTTGGCTCTGAATCCATCAGATGAGGAATGAATGAAAAGGAAAACATCAGATCAAAAATTAAAGTGCTCTCACTTGATAATACAACTACTGAAGTCACTTCTCAGAGCAAACTATGTGGGATGATAGTGAATTATAATCTTAAATTCAACTTGCATATACAAAACTGAATAAAAAAAAAACTCAGGAAAAACTAAGGATGCTTTATAGAGCCCAAACTTTGCTCACCAATGCAATTAAAGCTACACCTGCCACTACTTATTTCCTTGATACACTTCTGTATGGTGCTCCCATCCTTAAGGCATCACAAAAACCAAAACTTGAACAATGCTATAATAAAGTTGTTTAACTTGCAGCCAATACCTCACTCAGAACCCACCACTGTATAGTGCTAAAAAGCCTAAAATTGTTTATGACTACCCAGTCACCTAACATACACAGATTCTTATCACCTATAAAATTATCCAGAATCCATCTGCTTGTCCTGCACTAAATAACATTCTACACAACTATGTTCTTAGTCAGTCATTTTGATCCAATGACCAAAAACTCCTGTCTGTTTACACACAGTGATCAGATCTGCTGGGCATTGTCTGTACTCGTACCATGATGCTAAAACCTGGAACTCCTCATCTCTGTCCATCAGATCAGTACCCTCCCTCCCATTCTTCAAAACCATTCTAAAAGACTCCCTAGCTGAAAGCTGTCTCTGTACTTCCTCAATACTAGGATAAACTATATCCCTAAATATGAACAAATACCTATTCATACCTTACATCTCCTTACACTCCCTTCTTCACTCACTTCCTTAATTCTATGCATTTCTTTCCTCTGGCTAACTCTCTAAATGTACCATTTGCTTTTCCCGCACTTTGTATTGTAATTCCTGTTTGTATTATACTAACTTGCCTTTATTTTCTCTATAAACTGCCTAAAATTTCTCTAACTATTAAAAAAATCATGTAACTTTTATCTGTTCTTAACTAATGTTTTCATATTATGTCTAAGTTGGTATAATTATTTTAACTGTAATTTTTCTATTATTTTTAAAAACTATAATATTATTGTTTTTAAAATGTTTTGCAATACTTTGGAGCTTTTCTGTCTGGGCATCAATTGAAATTGGGCTACTACTCAGTCAGACATACCTGGCAATCAAATGTCAATAAATAAATAAATGATTTGAAAATTATTTGGACATATATACATTTCTTCAAAAGTGACACCTAAGGACTAGGAAAATTGAAAAAGGAGTTTTAACATGGTAAAAATAAGAGTATGAAACAAATGGCAAAGAATTTTAGAGACTATTTACAGGGGCTGACAAATATTAAAGTGTTGCAGAAGGGGAATCTAACTGAATAAGAATAGGAGCATCTACATAGTTCTAAAGGGAAATAAGAGAACATTTAAATAATATGTACAAGTTTAGAAAGGCTGCTGTTAAGCAAGTATTTTTTGATAACTCTAAAACACGCAAAACGTGAAGTGCGATGACTTAGTCAACAGGAAGTAGAGAGGATTGTACTCAAACAAAGGGAGCCTATGACAAGAAAAATAAACAGAGATGTATAGAGGTATTACCAATGTTTCAAAATTGTATGAAACTATGTCTAAGGCATAATAATAGAAGATAAAGATATATATGGAAAACTAATTAAGTTAGGGTTTTAGGAAGATAAGGCCCAACAATTAATATCTGAGATAGGAATAGAGGAGATAAAAATGGTGATGTATAATCAATTAAAAGGAAAGTAGCCAGAAACCGATCATATTTCAGTAAAACTTTGCCTATTAGGAAGGGTGACAGAAAGTGCTAAAGATCTGGTAAGCTTTGTTTAAAATTTAGGAAGCTGTGGTGACTGTACCTATTACCCAAAGAGGGTAAAATCCCTTAAGACTTGGTTCCTATGGATCCATTTTCAATGTTAACTCATGATTACAGAGAGTTTGTATGTATGCTACCTAACTGAATGGCAAGGATGTTGCCAAATTGATTGATCTGGATTAATGTGGTTTTGTGGAGGAACACAAATATTTGGCAACATTAATAGAATAATGATGATCCAAAGGGAAGCAGAAAACACTGCTATTGTTGATAAGTCCTGATATAGAAAAAACATTAGGGTTAATAAGGAGAATATGCAAAAGGTCAGAGGCAAGAATTAAGCTGGGAGGATTTCTCTCTGATAAGCTAGGTTTGAACAGAGAAACAGGTAAGAAGTTACTTTTTCCCATTTGTTATATGTTTTGTATTTAGAGCAGTTAGCAAAAATACAAATGTAAGAATATAACTGTTATAGTACTCAAGAACAGTTATGATTTATTTGCAGGTGTTTGTGCTTGGCAATGTTGCGGAACGATTTGAGACAATTGCAAGTCTTGTGGGATATAAAATAAATGAACATAAAACAAAAGTTATAGCAGTAAACTATGTATACACGGAAAAAATGGTTCAATAATACCCATTGTTGATTAGATGAAGTACTTAGGTGCATGGATTAAAAAGGATTATGTTGGGGTAGCTAACAATATGTGAGAATAGACTAAATATGTACATGTGCCAACATCTCTTTGCTCGGTCCACCTCTGGGTTATTTGTATGCATAATATAAGAGCTAAAAACTACTATGGTAATGTAAGGCTGGTCTTCTTAAGATCCTGACAGAGCAATGTATCTATGAACTAAATAAAAGTAATGCAAAACTGATAAGCTGGAAGCTCCTGACTATGGATATGGATAGCAAGATACAAGCAGTGAAATGTTTTAGTGCCTTTGGTCTTATATATAGGTTAGGTGCATTTTTATCAACCAAAAGAGAACTTGTGAATGATAAAGAGTTGAAAGAATTTCATTGGAAGGAGAAGAATGCAAGAGTTAAGTGGGATAAGTTGATTTTCCCCATAGAACAAAGTGGTTTAGGATGATCTAAGTTCAAAGGATACATTACAGCTATGTAGTTAAGGCTCATATGGATATAAACCAAAGTGGAAAGGGCTGATGATCAAACAGATGGGGGAGGAGTTTGAGAACTAGAGAGAAAGGAGGATTTTAGATGCTATCATACAGAATATTATAATCAAAAAAGTAGCTAAAAGTATTCTAAGAACTAAGCCAACGCAAATGTGGAGAAAGGGAATTTTACAAAAAGAGATGACTGCAAGTAGAGATATATAAAATAAGCAAAACAGGTCTGTCATTTGATGGAGGAAATTAGCAAAGTAATCAAGGTGCAGGGAGTAAGTAGCTTTAGAAAGAAACTAAACTGAGTAGGTTGAGGCCAAGCAGAAGTTTATACTGCACATTAGACAAAGTCTTCCCTACCAGGGAATTCCATACCTCTCAACTGTACAGAGTTTCGCAGAATGTCCAGATTTTTGCCACATGTTTTTTTATAAAATTGTAGTTTTCTGGTAAACTAGTGACAAATCATTTAAGATTGAAGTCAGAAAATAATGACAGACATTTCAGGTTTGGGTTTCATACCCTTCAGAAAATAAAGGAAGGTGTACACAAGTGTAACCCAATAATCAATTAACAAAATGCAGCCTAGGCCCAAAAACCTGAAGATAATATGCTCTGTTGTCCTGGGTATGCACTTCCAACATCCACAGCCATATTAGACTGTACACAAGCCATCTACAGAGCTCAGTCTTTGGCCTAGGTTTTTACCACTTAGTATACCAGTAACTTCCTCCTAAGTGATAACATGGCAAAATCAAGCACCCATAAACACTGAAAACACTGCTGCCTACATGGAACTGTTCACAGAAACCCTGTACAAGCATGCTTATAGCTGCATAGAGGCAGCTGTACCCACCAGGAATAAGTACAAAGCTAACTCAAGAAACAGTCACCCTGGTGAGATCACAACATCAACAGGCTGTATAATAGAAGGAAGGAAACTATGGCACCCTGCCATGTAGCATCCAGCAGCATAAAAACACTCTTATCAAACTAAGCAAACAACTCAGAGGACAAATAAATTCTACATAATCCAAATTTGGGATAAATTTGGCCTCCCAGGCCAAGGCCAACCACAAGGCATTTTTTACCTATGTCTGCAACCTCAAAGGTAATGCACAATTGTGTGCACAGCTCATTGTTAATGGAGCCACCTATACTTAGTCAGATTTTATAGCAAACCTACTGGCAGACATATTTACTTCTAACCTTACCCCCTCTCCCCCCTCAAACTCCCTTCAGGAAATACCATCATATATAAATCCCCCTATTATCACTAGGCAAAAGGTCCTCAATGTTCTCCTAAGGCCAAGAACACTGCATCAATGGGCTAAGACAATATCTCAGGAAGCCTTCTAAATATCATGAAATGGGACCTATCATGCAATCTGGAATCACTAACCATAACCTCCAAACAGGCTTCATGCCTCAAGAATAGAGAACAGCAACAGTCGCCCCTCTGCACAAAGGTGGGGTGTCTACAGACCCTAGGAACTCCAGACCCATAAGTCTCACTAGTCACATATGCAAAACTATGGGAAAGAATTATCCTGGAAATAATCAATAACGGCATAGCACACCTCCAGGCACTGGATCCAACCAGTTTAGCTATGTTAAGAGCAGGTCATGCCTATTCAGCCAGGTGGACTTATTTGAAAAGCTCACCAAAGCAATGACTGAGGGTAAAACAGTACACAATGCCTACCTTGGCCTGCAAATGTATTTGACATAATACCCCACTCAGGCATTGTTGATAAACTGAAGAGGTTACGTATAACTCCATATGTCAACCAGTGGATAGCCATCTGGCACACAGGATGCAAGAAGTTAGAATTGGGGGGGGGGGGGTCCACCTCAATAAAGAGGTCAGCTGCAGTTCCTCAGGGATTGATCCTGAGACCGCTTATTTTTGGCAGTTACTTCTCTGAAGTCAAAGCCAATATCAGTGGCCTCTGGTTGACCAAATTTGCGGCCAATTGCAAATTAGGAGCAGTCATAGAATCTCCCACCAACACTAATGTTTTCCCGGAAGGGCTGATGCAGAGAAACAACTTGTGTCAGAGCCATGCACTAAAACTAAATGCCAAGAAATGCATAATAGCATCCTTTGGGAAGTCTTCCAAGCTTGGTAATTATCACATTGTCAACACACCCCTAATAGTTGACACAGTAGTCAGGGACTTGGGGACACACAGACAGTGATCTAGCCTTTGCCCATCACGTGTCTACAAGTAGTGAGGAAATCATTCTATGTTGTGCTACTTATAAACAAATATATGACATCTAATCCAAAAAGGTCATTGTTCCACTATATCCAGAAATCATCGGACCTGTCACTGAGTACACTGCCCAATTTGATACGTACCTAACTAGGCACATCCAACAACTGGAACATCCACAGAGGTTTCTCACTAAAAGAACAAAGGCTGAAGTAATCTGCAGACCACCTCAAAGCCCTATCCCTGTATTCTGTCTCTACATGCTATTGAGGGGAGATCACATGGAAACAAAGGCTTTAAGGAGGGAACAGAGATAATGAATAGGTAGAAGAAGGTTTACCCAGGTGAGTATGAGCAGTTACATATCTTGTTGAGGAGGTGTGATTTTAGTTGTAGTTGAAATATCAGGGGATTTGATATTTCTCAAGGAGATATTGAAGGAAGTTCAATTATTTTGATATATAACAGGAATAGGCAGCCTCATCATGTTATTAGTTAAATTAGGAACTCGACATATCATTTATAAGAGTTACAGGAATGCCATACAATAGTTCTTGAAAGCTCCCTGTACCTTGAAGATGGGTAAATGCTATGATATGACAAGTTAATAATAAACCACATAAAATGTTATGAACAAACTCTGACAGACTGCATCAGAAGCATACAAAAGTACCAGCAATACATATTTTAATATATAAAATTCACAGTTAGGTGTGTTTATACAAAGAGTAGGAATAATTTGCAAAATTTTGCATTCTTCTTATGTAAATTATACCATATACCAAGTCCTGACCCTATATAGTGAGACTAAGTTGGAGGAATTATTTTCTACCTTCTTCTATTACTCCAGAATGTATTATGGTGTGATTATGTTATGCCTCTCTGCCACTTAATCATTTGTAGTAGGTGAGTTCTGAGTTCTTTCATTAAGGTACTAGGTCCTCTGACTGTCAATCTAGACACTATCGCATAGGAACATTTCACTAAAATTACTGTTGTGAATGGGACTTCCACCTTCCACCTTCTGTCATCAAGGGTACATTGTTTAATTATTTCTGTTTGCCTACTGCATAGCTCTAAGCAATTAAATTAGTCAGACAGTGCTTCTAATAAATAGTTATAAAAAGGATAGGGCAAAAGGATGCATTTTTCTGCTCAATAAGTAATATAAAAGCCTAATGATATTTGGACAGTCCTTCATGATTCTCAGGGATGTCCCTCCTCCCACACTTAAGCACACACACCCACACACCCACACACACACCCATACACACACACACACACACACACACACACCCACACACCCACACACACACCCATACACACACACACACACACACACACACACACACACACACACACACACACACACACACACACATACACACAAGCACACACACACACACAAGCACACACACACACACATTGACTGACTGATGCTTGGAACAGACTACCAAATTACATTAAAGTAGGTACTAGTTTAGATATTTTTAAGAACAGCCTGGACATTTATTATAGGAACAAGTGTTTTGCTATATTGGCAAGCTAGAAGGGCATTAATGCCCGTGTTTGAAACATTTGTATGTATGTATGTACTTCGCTGAACAAGAATATGCCATTGACTTTTCATATTCCATGCACACACATATTTCTCTGAAGAAGAATGTACTATTTGCTTTTTATATTCCACACACACACACTTCTTTGAATAAGGATGTGCAGGTATCAGCTTTTCACATTCTCTGAACAATAGGAAATGAAGCTAATTATCAAAATATTATGAAATGAAACTAATTAAATTATTTTCCTTACCAGATATTCTCAGAAACTAGGTCTGAGGCTGCAGGATCCTTATTAAGCATGTATTAGGGACATCCAGAAATGTATGTTTTGCAAATAGTAAAAATGCACTGAAGCTCATGACATTATTCTTCTCACCAGGGACTCTCAGAGACTAGGCCCAAGGCATCAGGCCTCAGTCAAGTACATCCAGACGAGATTACAAAAGGAAAGACCATGATCTCTGTTACTCTGTTTTAGCTCCAGCAGTCTGTCATTGGCTTAAGTGCTTTATATTTGAGCTAATGAAAGTGAAGAAACTGGAGAAAACAACACAGCAGCAAAGACGGGGCCTAATTTGCAGCTTAGTCAGAGTGGACCCAGGTAATTGGGGAGGGAGATGTGGGCACAACAGTTTATTTTGTTTTCTTTTTTTTGTAACATTTATAGGGCCCTCCTGCCAGCATCAGACCCTAATAAGCTGCATAGGATGCCTTGTGCTGGGTCTGGTCCTGCTAGGTAATGGATAGTGTCTAGTAGCAGGAGCCACAATGAGAAGCAAGACTTGTAAACACACAGTAATCCAAGCATTGCTTACAGACTACCCTGATCCAGGTGCTGTGTAGAGTAACATAACCTTTGCATCCACAGTTCCCTTTCCATATCCTATCTTTAGCACACATCTAACAGAATGCAAAACACCTCTATGTTGTACAGTCCCTGAAACACATACAGTTCTTATACAGCCACCCTCAGTGAGGCTTAGTCTATATAAATCTACTTTGGTGGTCAGATGGCAACGCATACAATAGTTCTGTACTCCTGATGAGTTTATGGTTTGACCCCTGACACATATATTTCCAGTTATACTGTCATTTACAGTTAAAGCCTTTGGAAGATACCTAAGGTGACATTACCAAAGGAAACACTACATTTATTTGAACCATGGTTTGAATAAAAGGTTGACTAAGCTTTTTATTAAAAACAGTGCCCAAATAAATAAATAAATGACTAGGGCAAGACCCATTGCTGCACTTAACTCACCAGATGCCAAGATGCCTGTTAAAGTGTAACAATACACTTTGAGCCCTAGCACATATTCATAATGTATCCCCTGCCCCCTACATGCACAAAGATTTACTATCACTCCTCTGCCCCGAAGTAACAGCCTTATCACATCACATGTAATACCACCCACCCCCTAAAGAGTAGCTCCCATCTTATCATAAATCAGAAATTGTAATCTCTGCTAGTGTTTCTCACTTTGCAAGATCATCAGTTTCATCAGCAGTCCAGTCCCTAGTGTGCACAGCAGTGTGTTATAATCTCTTCCCTTTTATATCTAAGCTACAACCTCTGCATCATATCACAATGATCCCATTTGTGGAACATATATAAATAGTTCCCCGAAGTCCTGTCCTAAGCACACACTAGTATATTATTACCACCTTTGCTGTTCCGGCAACACACACACACACAGACACGCACACACATACGCACTCTCACACATCATCAAAGTATTGTCCAATATCACATCCCATGCCCTTTTACCCCTTGCACACCATAAGCAGCAAATGTACATCTCTAGTTCTACAGTTCTGTCTCCACTGCTGGTATGCATGGAAAGGAGCTGACACAGATTGTTCAGTTGTGCAAACTCTACATTCACACAAATAAATAGTGTCATAAACATTTTATGATTTAAATCTAATATCAGTATTATCAAGGTGGCACACTTTAGTATATGTAGACATGTTCTTTGCTGTCAATTTCCTCATCTTTGTATAAGAAGAAGATGAGGAGGGTGATGTGAGTCATTTCACATTGTCTAAGGTATTACCAGACTTGAGTACATAAGTTATGGAGCTACCCTCTCCTGGTAGCTCAGCAGATCCGTGAATCAGAATGGACGTTCATACAAAATCCACAGCAAATAAACTAAGGAGGAATAACTGAGGAATCCGGTACCAAGCTTAGAAGCACTTCCTTGTTCTCATTCTGTATATCTTTAAAAGTTGTTAATTATATATTTACTTTTACAAAATGTGCTAAAGTTCTTAAAAGTTAAAATAAAAATCAGAAGATGTTTCCTATCAAAAACTCAGATTTATTTTTCAGGCTTCCAGCCTTATTGCTGGACAGATGAACACTGTTAAACGCTTGAATGGTGCAACAGTTAACCATGTGTTTATATATGAATTTTTTGTAGTGATTATAACAAAAACTGCCAGTCATGTTTCATATATACATACTTATTACATAAGAAATCAATAAAACCTTTTCTTTATTCCAGCTTAATGTAATTGGTTTATCCGTGAGGCAGAGAGAACTTATTGGATGAAAAAGTCTCAGATAGCTGTTTATAAATAAAGGTTTGAAAAATATGATGATGCAGATAGAAATCTGAGTGGTCAAAACTTTGTCTTAGTATCCTTTAATTGGTTAAGTAATGGCTTGTTGGGATAGGGTCAAGTAACCAGCAGAGTGACTAATAAAACAATGGTGGCTTGGGAGGGTGTATATCCCATTGCATGGGCCAGAAAAGCAAATGGCAGAGGGTTAATTTAGGGTGTGTGTGGACTAGTGACCAATAGGGAGGTTAAAATTGTGGCAGAAACCACAAAGAGTATGTGGTTAGGCCAGGGGAGTCTAACTGCATTCTGACAAGCCATAGACCAATGGCCCCTGGTCTCCGCCCACAGGTGTCTACCCTATAAGAAATAGGTTAACTTTCCTGCCAATGATTTCCTTCCACACCATTGATCCTGGAGCCTGTTGTCACCACCAAGCCTCCCATTGGCTCAAGGGAGCACCACGCCTATCTACTTCTCATGCTTCTATTGGTTAGACTCCCTTCAACTAACCACATACTCTTTGTGGTTTCTGCTGCAATTGTTAACCTCCCTTTTGGCCACTAGCCCACACACCCCTACCTTCACCCTCTGTCATTTACTTTTCTGGCCCATGCAATGGGATACATATCTGCCTGAGCCACCATTGTTTTATTGGTCACTCTGCTGGTTTCTTGACCCTATCCCTAATAAGCCATTACTTAACCAATAAAAGGGTACTAGGATGAAGTTTTGACCAGTCAGATTTCTCTCCATACGATTATATTTTTCAAACCTTTATTCATAAACAGCTATTTGAGAGTTTTTTGTCCAATACGTTCTCTCCCCCTCAAGGATAAACCAATTGCATTAATCTGGAATAAAGTGAAGGTTTTATTGATGCCTTACGTAATAAGTATATATGTATGAAACATGACTGGTGGTTTTTGGTATGATTACTAAATGTTTCTTCATAGTTACACCATTAAAGCTTTTAACAGTGCTCATCTGTCCTGCAATAAGGCTCGAATTCTGAATAATAAATCTGAGTTTTTGACAAGAAAAGTCTTCTGATTTTTATTTTAACTTTTAAGAACTTTAGTACACTTTGTAAAAACAGATATATAATTAACAACTTTTGATGATATACAGAATGGGAACAAGGAGGTGCTTCTAAGCTTGGTACCGGATTCCTCAGTTACTTCTCCTTGGTTACATTGTCTGAGGTATGGTAGTCCCTACCACATTACCACTCCATCCTGTCCTGCCCATGAAACCCCCAAGTGCTTATACCTGTATTCAAGCATGAACCTCAAGACTTTTTTTTTTATTTTAGGAACATAATCCCTATACTCATCAGCATTATGTTAATTTCTGTAAGACCTATATAGATACAGACAGCTGTAGGAGTCAATCTGACTTTATGAATATAAGAAAAGCATTTCTCTGAGTCACTGTCAATCATTTGCCTACACATACCTCACTTAAGATGTTAGATTTAAATAGTAAAAGAAACGTGTAGCATTTTGAAGCACATAAGCCTGTTTTGTGTAGTTGGAAATTGCACTAATTTCTTAGCAGTATATTTGGTTGGTGTTGATAAATTGTAAGCAAGCATTATTTTTAGTTTTTCACAGTAACTGCTCGAGTTTAGCATTAACCACTTTGGGCAATGGATTGGGGTGTATCCTTATTTGAAATACTGAGGAAATGTCTACAGAAACCAATGACTTCACTGATGCATTTAAACCATGTTCTTTTTCTTACTTGTAAGAAACTGTCCCATGTGACACTTGAGCATAATGCTGTCAGTAAACTCTTAATTGTTTTAATGATAAAATCATGCCATTTCACAATTATCCATAACCAGTTTCTAATTTGTGACCAGAATATTGTTTCTAAAAATCAATGTTTGCATTTATATGACTTTCTTTAAACTATTTGAATCTGATGAATATTTAAATATGTATGACTTCCTAACTACTTTTGACAAAGATATAGATGCTTAATTAATGCTTATTATGATCGGTCGATTGAGATTGAACCCTGACCATTTAATTGAGGGGAGCAGGTATATTTAATTTGGGTAATCAGCATGGAGAGAGGGAGCATTGCTACTTGTGGGTCATTGTTATCCAGTGATGATTTGGTCACCTCTTCTTAACAGTCTTGTACTTCTCAATGAAATAATGAATACATTGTATGATCAGTTGAGAAATGTTCAGTCATCATGGTCTATGCTTTCTCTTTGATTAGTTTGCATGAGCATTCCTTAACCTCCACAAATTTTTAAGCAGTTATAAATGTCAGCTGTTCATACCTTGGGAAGCAGATGGAAATGGTTGCGGCAAAGTGTTTTATTTTAAACCAGATTTCTTTCCTTTGTTGCCCAAATAGTTTCTAATTATTAGCTTTACTATAAGTGCCAACCAGCACTAAAGATGGTAGCCTGGAGCAGTTACAGCCGTTATTGACTCCTGAGGTCACGTTTCAGCTGTTTTTTATGTGATTATGTCAGGGCGGTTGCAACAGATGCTTTTGACGATCAGAAGCATGCTGCCACCCAGTTGTTTAGATTCATCATAGTGGGAAAGGCAATGATACTACATCTTTAATGTTGAAAACATCAAAAACAGTACTTGCCACGAAAAAAAAAGTATCTGTTCATATTTTTGTTTGTTCTAAGTGCCAGCTGGGATTAGTTTTGTACAGAATGAAATATGAAACTACTTTAATCTTTCACAGTATGACATTTCCTGCAGTCGGATTTCATTCAATGTTGTGTGCTAAACAATGTTGCAGTACTTGTGCAAAAGACATACACTATTAACAATGAAAGAACTGTATGTAAGTGCACTTTGTTTTAATGCAACCGCACTGAATGTTATGTCGTTAAACAGCTTAAAGACAAGTTGATGAATCTTTACAATTAAGTAGAAAATTTACTAATTTACAGTTAAAGTCCAGGAAGCCTAAATGGTTAGCAAACATCTTACAGATAACTGATGAATGAGCTGATATCAGAAAAAAAAAAGTGTATTTAGCCTCATGCATACTTGTGCAGTCTATTATTACATGCCTACATTTTAGCAATGCTCCTGGCAGCTATTACATATAATTTGAAGTAGAACTTGTCTAGCTGTGTATTGTTATGTTTAGGAAAAGAGGAAACCAGCAATGGTGCAGTATAACAATATTGTGGTTTCTTGGTAAATCATTTGCAAAATATTTAGGGTTGAAGTCAGAAAAATAATGGCTGAAATTTGAGTTTCAGACTTCACACCCTTCAAAAAATTCATGCTAATGCAGAACCTGTTAATCTATCAGTTTTCTAAATTTGTAAGAGCAATATTTAAAAGTGTCCCTATTTGTGGGCCTTTGTCCCTCCATTATTTGTGGCTTTGACCAGATTTCTTACTCTTAGAAGTTGAGAGCTATGTATGGATGTCATAAGAAAGCAAGCCTTAAACGTCCACAGGGAATATTTGTAGTTACCAAAAGACTCAAGTATATTAGTGATAATTAAAATAAAACACAACAAAAAAATAAATAAAAATAAAGAGTCATGTTCATTGCTAAAATACGAAATAACAGTGCTTACACTAATGTATTGCTATTTCTCTTTCCAAAATTACTTTATGACCGCACTAAACACACAAATCAGCTTTACAAGTATAAACAATATGAATGCTGCCTTTAAGGCTGTATTTTTTGTAGTAGATTATTCTATTGCTTGGACATTATATTCAGCAGTGTGATCATGAAGAAATGTCTGTTTAGTCTGTTTAGTCTGCATGTTTCACTTAAGCAAATAAACCCACAGCTATTAGGAAAATAGTTTAGAAATGCACTTGAAGTTTTCAAGCACATTACTGTTCTGGTGTTATTCTGCTAAGTCATAGTGAAGCTGCCAGATCATCAGAAACTGGAATGTGAACATTTAACTTGCCTACAGCATAAAAGGGTAACGTTATTATTATTATTTATCATTATTTATTATTATTATTATTATCCTCATCATCATCATTATCGTCATCCTGTTTTATATATTTACACCATTTCAGAATTTAATAGCTATGAGCCAGTAAGTACGGTGCTGTAAATTATACGGTATCACCTTCTCAGAGAACTGTGTTTGTTTGATTTTGCAAAGATTGTTGACTATACATGAGAGGCATATTTCCACACTATCTGCTAGTTGCCATAGATATTTTAGTAACTCTGTGTTTCAGTACTTAAAAAGCAGCATGTTTTCACAACAGATTAAGGCAGACCTGACTGCATAATTCTAGTTATGAACTGCACAGAGCCTTTTATAATAGCCACAGTATGTTTCCAGCAGTTTCCATCATGGAACTTCATCACATTATTTTCAAAACTTTTTTTTATAGTGAATCATCCATTCCATGTACCTTTTCTAATATGCTTGCCCTTGGGATAAAATTCACATGCACTTTGCAAACACCCCTGAAAAATATTCTCAGGAGGAGCAACCTTGATGACACCAGACGACCTCCCCCCTTTTGCAATGGCATTGATACACCTGGAAAACCTCTGATGATAATGCTTTTGATAATAATGAGCAGTTAAACGGTAGCTGTTCTGCAAAATATATTTAATACTCATTCCAAAATGGAGATTTTCTCCATGAAACTGTATTGTTACTCTGTGCATGACTAGGATAATAGATAATTTAAAGCTTTGAAGGTCCTCTCATGTCAGGTATGCTGACTATAAAGGTGCAATTAAGTTCAGCTCCTTTTAAATAATACGCATTCCATCTGTTAAGCACTTGCATGCCTCATTATATATAGCTGGAATTCTAAATGCATTGAAAGAAAAGCTCTTTTATAGAACATGCAAAACTTTAGAGCTAGTTTAACATGCAAAGCGTGAAAAGTTAAGAAGAAACACCTGGGACTGTTAAGTACTGGTAAAATGGTTTAGCATTGCTGCAAAAATAAATAAATAAACAAATGAAATAAAAAAAATTGAGAACTCATTTTAGTATAAAAAGGCAGATGATCCATAGTATCACTTAAAAATGATCACAGATGAAACCTTGAAGCCTACTGAGACAATCAGAAAGTGACAGGCAATGACAGAGGTTATCTACAATCACTATTAAGATACAGTGGGGTAACAAGAGAGGCAGCACTTACAGAAGCACAGAAGTTTCCAGTTCTATTTAAATATATGTAATAAATTCTTTTTAGTAGAACTAAGTGTAGATTCCTAGAAGGGCACACACACACACACACACACACACACACACACACACACACACACACACACACACACACACACACACACACACACACACACACACTACAGAACTACACAACTTTATTAGTACTTCCCCTTGTTACAAAATGGACAATAGCTGCATATCCAAAGAAAATATATATTTTTATAAGAAGTAATGCAGGAAACAGAAGGCACAACCTAAAAGACTACATGAATCATTCCAGTGGAATTCGCTTAAAAATTGATTCTCAGGAAAAATGGTGCATACATAAAATAGCACAAATTATGTTACAATAAATTGAGAAATTAGCTAGTGGGGGATTCAGCAATGAATAGTTATATGAACAGTAGCACCTTTCAGCTTCGAATAATGCCTGTTTGTACACTCCTTGCACTAAGGGGCAACTAATACAAAGTTACAATGCCGTGCATCTGCGGTTGTGTTCAAGATACTCTCAAATGAGAGTGAAGATGGAAACTATATCCACTGCATTAATCTTAGCTATATTCTGCATGACTATTACAGATGCAGAATCCATATTTCCAGTTCATGTATGTCTTGAACAAAAGCCATACTGACTGAAAGTCCATTCTTCCATTTTGTACCATAATTGTGATGGCAGAAGTTCACTGTTTGTCATTTTCAGACCCATAATTTGTTGACCACAGGACAGACAGATAGTGAGAAAAAAAAAAAAAACAAGCCATCAACCACTAAGTGCAATAATGGCACGTCATGCAATTTCAAAGTGACCAGCTTGCTTCTACTTGAACAAAGACAGCTCATATGTCATTTTCATATAGGATACCATATGTATAACCGAGTTCTAACAAATTGCTTCTCTGAACAAAAAAACAGACACATGTGTATGGGACTATGGGATTAAAATACTTAAAGTTCAGTTAAACTTGGTGTCTGAGTTGCTAGAAAAGTATGACAATGTTTTGAGATGAAAGGAAACAAGTCAGCACATGTCATCTCTATTAATATGCTGCTATTCCCCTGACCTAATTCAGCACATGAACCCTCCAGGGCTATCTGTCTAGGAAATACATGCCTCATCCTTTTTTTTCTTAGCTGACTCCCAGATTAACATTTAAACTAAATCGAACAGTAATTTTATATTTAATGAATTGCTGACGTTCAGCCATTTGTCTCATACCTTTTACCAACTGTATTTTAAGGAATAAGGTCTGAAATGTATCGTGCTTCATTCTGCCAGTCACAACTATACATATCTTGGGACTTTTCGAGTCTATACTTTAGTTTGTTATTGGTCATTTGTGTTTCTGATGATTGCTGTTTTTGTTGTGCGTTCTTCCTGTTTAAACCATTTTGCTGTATTGTTTGTTTGGTTAGATTTTGAACCATTGTTTTATATCCTACATAACATTTTGCATATTATGATTTTGGTTTATTTGTTGTCATACTGCATTTTATTTCACCGTTGCCAATACAAGACGTTTAATGTTAAAGTAGTGTTCTGTTACTGATACATAATTTGAAATGCCATATACAACACATCTAATCAAATTATATATATATATATATATATATATATATATATTCTGTCTCACTGGATCTACCCAGAAAAAAAAATCATCATCTTGGCTCACTAGGAATTCTTGGTTAATACCATTTTAATAATTAAGTAACTGCATACGTTTAAACATGGGAGGCATGCAAACTATAACATGACACATGACAGTTTTTGATTTAATTGTGATAAAATTAAAAATGACTACAAAGCACATATAAACTTCTATAGTTTTCATTATTAGTACATTAACTATTTTAGTCAGCTGACATAAAAACAAATTATTTTATTTTTGTACTCACAAACCTATAACTTCAAACTAAAAAGCATTTTTCTACTACAAATAGATATGCAAAGTTTTAAATGTATACATAATATATATGTAATAAACTATAAGTTCCTTCTATCTGTTTGGCCTAAAATGAAAATAAGATACATCTTTATATAATTTTTTTGAACAAAAAGTGGTTTCATTCCTTTTCCTTTCAGAAAAAAAAAAAACAAAAAAAAAAACGAGGAAATAGTGAAATATACATAGAGCTGGCATGTCATCCCAATATCCATATGGAGTTTTGCTAGGATCTGGGCTTTCCTTCCACATTCTAAAGACATGCTTGTAAGTGAAATGGTAGTGCTTCATTTGCCAAAGGTTTGACTACTGTGTACATATGAATATATGAATATCCAGTAATGGACTGGCATCCTATGCTGAACTATTTTTATACCTTAACTTGTCGTTTCCCAAGCTAGGCTCTAGCTCCCCCAGACCCACTATATAGAATGCAATGGGAATGCGTGCATGAATATACACAGTAAACATCAATACAAGAAGCAGAAGGGTAATTTCTACATACATACTAAGTAGGTCAAGCTGATTCTCATAAGAGGTAATATTATATCAGAGACTTTACATGATTATTTGAAAAATAAAACCTTGCTTACAGATACTATAGCCAGGCTGAATATAATGGTAAATAAGTAAAATAAAATGTTTAGTCTGCATGCAACTTCATATTTATGGCTGCTTAGTCTGTAATTTTTTACTGAAAGCTGTTTTTTGTTTAATTCTCGTTAGACATGATGTATTATATAATTTGTCATATTTATGGCAAGAGGTGTCTGTGTTTAAAAAAAGCTGTTCAGTAGATGAATGATTTGGATCTAATCAGCAGTGCTGAATATATCACCCCTTAATTCTGTGTATTATATTTCTGGTCATTTGCCAACTCAGAAATCATGCTAACAAACTGGAATCAATTAGTCAGTCAATATAAGTTATATAAGGGAACCTGCAGTGGGCAAACAGCTATGCCACTGAATTAATGGTGTATTTTGTTTAGCAACACACAGACAATGTGAAATGGTGTATAACTGTGAATCTTGGTGTACAACTGCATATTACTTGTCATTTATGAGATGACATTTCACTTATCATATTAATGTTACTGCTGTTTTAGAATTAAACCCAGCTTTAGCTTAGTATGAAGTCTCAGAGATATACTTGCTGATTTTTATAAAAAAAAAACACATATACAGCTGTGATGAATGCTGAATAATTATATTTGAATGATGAAGTGGAGACCTTTGTGAATAGAAACTTTTTCAGAAATGCTGTCATTTTTTTTATTTTAAGTGTTACAAATATTATGCATCTAATAACATTAAAAATGTAGGGTAACTAAATCCATAACCACTTCTGGGTGGGCAAGTGCTATGTATCAGCAGTCTCCCAGTAGACTAAATGAGTTGTGATTTTCTATAAAGGATTAATTAGTTCCTTCCCTAGCTATTTCTGTGATCTCACTTCTGAGGAGGTGATGATCTCACTCATCCTGAGTTTCTGCTGAACTGCCAAGGACCACGACCACCACTGTCTCTCCTCTCCCTCCATCACTTATGTTGCTCTTTGAAGAACATTGACTGCATAGATATAAATACCACATTAACATGATAACAGGGGCATATCTGCCTTATTGTTTTCAGTATCTTTTGCTAGCAGTTGTGTATTACGAAGGATGTATAACAGTTTAAAATGTATGACACAGCAAAAATCATACAATTATTGCTAGACAATAAAATGACAACCTGAGTGGGGTCTTTCTTTGTATGCATTGTCAATGAATAAGTACCTCTGCACTGCATAAGCAAACAAGGAGTACAGGCCTAATAATGACCTGTATAGAGGACCATATGGTGTACTGTGACATCTGAAAAAATCAGAAAAATGCATTGTACTAATGGCGCTACCAAATTAACCTTATAACTAGGTTTTCTTTTTATATTTACTGAAGCATAAAATTATTTAATCCTGTTTTAGATAATCCAAAAATTGTACATGTTCGAGATGTTATAGTTTACAGGGATTTCTTCTAAATGCCTTGTGGGATGCTTTCCAAACCTATTGACTGCAACTTAAACTAATCCACTGCTACTTAAATAACTGAAACTTTCTAAGTGATCTCATAAAAAAGTATATTTGTGTTTCAGTGACATGTTTATTCTTTTCCCAGTGACCCATTTATTGAAAACTCAGTAGCAGAATATACAGTGCGTAGGGGGTTAAGACTGATTATTATATGCCTTGTTCCAGGATTAAACACACCCAGTAATCTTACAAATAAACCACAAAATACGCAGAAAATATTTTTTTGCCAAGCTCTGCCCTTTGCTTGAATATTTACGGAATTATATATCATATAAATACAATTAGTAAGGCAATATACATAAGTGAACATTGTTTACTTATTACATCATTAGCCTACTTATAGAAATGGGATCACAGCTCAGAATTATTTTCTTGCACTTGTTTTAAGCAGATTTAGTACTGCAAGCAGGGTGATGCAGAATTCAGAAGTAAAAAGTAAAAAAAATAATTATAATCCTTTTATACTGTCTTGTTTCACAAAATGCATTTATTTTTGCTTTGTTGACCAGCCAGGAGAATTTTGGCTAGACACAGAGAAATTTGTCATGCTCCCTTTTCTGATAACTGCCATGTTATCTTTAACATTCACATAAGGTACCACGAACCAAACCAAACAGGGCCATGATTTAATTTCTCATCTAAAGGAAAAATCTGAGAAGGGTAACACCTCCCCTGCAGCAATACACTGACATTGTCAGCCATGAAACCAAGCACCTAATATGGAGATGTACCTGATACGAGGCTGGAACCTACAGCCTTGTCATAGTCATAAAATCAGTGGGTACTGTGCTGCATGCTGTTCCACTGACACTGAAACATTGCACATTTCAGATTGCTGAAAAAAATAACATAGCTCTCTGAGCAACTCTGGGGGTTGGGGTTTAGCATGACAGTTAAGACTTTTACCTCACACACAACAGGTACAGGGTTTGAGTCTCACCAAGAGAAGATGACTAGACCTAAAATGGCCCTAAGTTTATATAGACAGGATAGAGAGGAATATGGTAATAACCAAATCACTGAATGAAATTTCATAAACTCCATATAGAAGAAAAGCATCATCATCACTGAAGCCAAGTTTATCAAAAGCAGCTTCAAGTGAAATGTAACACTTGTATATTCCTCCCACATAGGTTCATAGGTTCATAGGTTGGTACTAGGCTATCGGCCCTAGGGCCTATACAAGCCTAGCCATAACAATTCCCTGGCTATTTCTTCCCACATTATTTACTTCCCTGGACCCCTGTCTAGCAGGGCGACTGACATGATCCCCGGGGTGAATTTCCTATCTCCCATCCAATCATCAAGGTTCCTATTGAAGAGGGCCAAAGAGGCGCTCTACTTGACATGTATGGGCAGTTTATTCCAGAGTCTGGGGCATCTCTGGGTCAGGAGCCTATCCCTCCAGCATGTTTTGTTCATTTTGATGACAAGGTTTAGATCCCTGGAGCGTGTGTCTCTGAGGGATTGGGATTTCTTTAAGTGTAGAATGTCCAACAGCTCTGGGTTTGACATGGCCTTGTATGTTAATCAGAGATCACCACTGAGTAGATGATATGTGACATAGGGCATCTGCTTTAGGCCTGTGATTCTTTTAGTGAGGTATTTCTGTGGCTTTTCCAGTTGTTGCAGATGTCTTGAGAGGTACATACCAAACAGGGAGTTGTATTCTATAATGGGTCAAATGAGGGATGAGTACAGTGGGACAATGACCTCCTTTTTCCTGGATGAAAAGCTCTTAGTGATGAGGTGTGCCACATAGAAGGATTTTCTGACTGTTGTGGTGATGTTGTTATTGAAGGTGAGACCACTGTCCACTCGTGTCCCTAAGTCTCTTATCACACTTTCGGTGTTTAGTGTACTGCCACCTATGTGGTAATTCATGGGTACATGTTTTTTCCCAAAGGGGATAACTATACATTTCTTAGCATTGAGCTTGAGCCCATGGCTCTGGCACCAAGCATCTGTTTCTGTAAGGCCCTTTTGTAGAATATCCACATCATTTGGGGATTCAATAATGGCTCCCAGTTTGCAGTCATCTGCAAACTTTGTTAGCCAGAGTCCCTTAGTGTTGGCCTGTACTTCAGAGAAGTAGATGCCAAACAAGAGCGGTCCCAGAACTGAACCCTGAGATACTTCACTTGTCACTTGTCTGGAGCTGGATTTGGAGTCGGCTACTTTTACAGTCTGGGTTATGAGAGTAAGCCAGTAGGCAACCCATCGAGTGACTTAGGGATTAATGCCCAGCTTAGTAATTTTATCTTTGAT
Source organism: Protopterus annectens (assembly GCF_019279795.1). Lineage (NCBI taxonomy): Eukaryota > Metazoa > Chordata > Ceratodontiformes > Protopteridae > Protopterus > Protopterus annectens. Next base: position 1,336,790,913 of record NC_056726.1, read on the forward strand.
TCCAGAGTGGGGGGGTGGTGTTGAAGGCCTTGGTGAGATCCAGATAGGCTGTGTGGACCACCTTACCCTTGTCCATGGCTCTGGAGACTGATTCAAAGAAGTCAATCAGGTTTAGGAGACAAGATCAGCCCGTCATGAAACCAAACTGCATGGGGTCCAGTGTTTGAAGGTTACCAATGTCTTTATTTATAAGTTCCATGATAATAAAGTCCATGGCCTTGCAGATCAGGCTTGTCAGACTGATGGGGTGGTAGTTCCCGGGATCCAAGGTGGATTCTCCCTTGTGGAGTGGGATAACTGTACCTGTGCACCACTCAGTGGGCACGGAGCCTGAGGTGAGGCTATGATTAAACATGACACTTAGGTGAGGTGCCAGTTCATTATGTAGTTCATGTAGTACACAGCCTGGGATGTCATCTTGTCCCAAAGATGCTGTATTCTTAGCTTTGGAGAGTGTGTTTTTTACCTTTGTGGCCATTATTACTGGAATCTGGCAATCTTTCTGTATTGAGATGGGATTTTTAGGGGGTGAGAGTGGAGTGACGTTTGCACTGAATCAATCTGCCAGGATATTGGAAATATCCTTGGGATCAGTATATTTAATGCCATTCTGTTGTAGTTCAGAGCAGATCTAAGCATTGCCATTTATATTCTTGACATACCTATAGAATGCCTTGTGGTTGTCTTTGGGATCTTTGGCAATTTTATTTTCCTAACCCTATACCTCATCTTAAGCCATAAATTGGACTCCAACTCAGACTTTAGTTCTAATCCTAAAGCTGATAACTTTTACAAGTATTATAAAGGTATTTAACCACCTGGCCTTTAAATCAGTATAATATTCAACACTACTGAATTTGGACAAATGGTCTAGATGAAACAACTGTTGATAACATTTTCCTCAATGGTCAGCATTGTGTTTGTTACAGAGGTCTAAAGCCCTGATTATGACCCAGATGACCCAAGGTCAATTAAAAACTGAGTCATAGGAGAAACCAATGATTAAGGGTTGGACTGAGTGGCAAATACCCACTATCACACCCTTGGGGAATAGAGGCAATGGATCCCATTTCAATGCAGGCGTTTAATGGAGTGGGAAAAGCACACTAAATGCAGCACTGTGTGCTTGGGATATATGCTTAACTTTACCAATCCACATCCACATGGCAACCTTCATGGGGCATGGGTGGGATTGTGCACGTCCACAGAAGAAGGCATAGCAGACCTTTTTGTCAGTTGCCCAGAAAATAAAAATGCCCTTCATGGCTCCCTGGATGATGGCAGCATGATAAATAGTTCTCTCCCTGACAACTGGGAATAAATGGGCAATAATGATAGCTAAAGGGTTAGCAAGAACAGAGGCCAGAAAAGAATAATAAAAAAAAAATTATTTTATATATATATATATATATATATATATATATATATATATATATATATATATATATATATATATATATGTGTGTATGTATATATCCTCAGTTAGTTGTCCTACTCTCTCCTGCACACGCGAGCTAGTGTGTGTGTGTGTGTGTGTGTGTGTGTGTGTGTGTGTGTGTGTGTGTATATCTACAAATACATACACTTGATATGCTATTCACAATGCCAAAAAGTGCATTGTCATTCCTTTTGGTAAAAACTCAGTACCCATGAACTACCACATAGGTGGTAGTCTACTTAACACTGAAAGTGTGATAAGAGACCTTGGGACACAGGTGGACAGTAGTCTCTCCTTTGATAATCACATCGCCACAGTAGTCAGGAAATCCTTCTATGTGACACACCTCATCACAAAAGGTTTCTCATCCAGGAAAAAAGAGGTCATTGTTCCCCTCTACTTGTCACTCATTAGACCCATCATAGAGTACAATGCCCCTTTTGGTATGTACCTCACAAGACATCTACAACAACTAGAAAGGCCACAGAAGTACCTCACAAAGAGGATTACCAGCCTCAAAGAGATGCCCTATGCAGACCGTCTCAAAAAACTGCAGCTTTACTCCATTGCATATTGCCTACTCAGAGGTGATCTCTGCCTAACACACAAAGCTATGTCAAACCCAGAGCTTTTAGACATGCTCCACTTAAAGAAATCCCAATCCCTATGAGCTACACGCTCTAGGGACCTAACCCTCGTCACCACAATAAATAGAACATGCTGGAGGGATAGATTCCTGTCCCAGAGACTTCCCATACTCTGGAACAAACTACCTGTCTATATCAAACAAAGCTCCTCATTAGCACTGTTCAAGAAAAATCTTGATGATTGGATGGGAGATAGGAAATTCATCCCGGGGATCATTTCTGTGGCTCTGCTCAACAGTGGCACAGGAAAATAATTTTCTTGGGTGGCGAAAGCCAGGGTACCTTTGACTAGGCTTATATAGGCCATAGGGCCAATAGCCTAGTACCTATGAACCTATGAACAAGCCTGATAACTCTCAGGACATTTTGTTTCTGAAACAGCATTGATTTTTTTATAACTGTTTGACTATATGTGATGTCAGAAATTTCAGTAAAACACATAAAAATGAGTGTGCCTCTACTCATTTATGATATCATTCTTACTGAATATTTATATCTGGAAAGCTTAAACAATCAGAGTAGATGTCATGTGCCTTCATTTATGCTGCATTTATTAAGCAAAGGCATGGAATGAAATATACATCAAAATGAAACACTGGAGATGTTATTTTTTTACCTTATTTGTGGATGTTTGAGACTCTTGAAAGAACTTCGATGAAGCTATCTCTGAGTAACAATTTATTTTATTTAACTTATTGTTAATTCAATGTGCCCACACTGGACAAGTGTCTCTTTTGAGGGTGTTTAAAGTAGGGTTTTGTTACATGACTTAATCAGAGTTGCACAATTTTACAAATGGAGACTGAGAAACATAGGCTATAACTTAGTAGCACATCAAAGCCTTCTTAAGTCTTTATACTAAGGTGCCAGAGAACTATAAGAAAACAAAACTAAAATAAAATAAGGCTTCATTTCTATATGAGCAATGCATTAATGTGGTTATAGGTTCATATATAATTACTAGGCCAGCTGCCCTTATGGGCCATTTTAAGTTTGGATGATTTCCCTTAAAGGTGAGATTCAAGCCATGTATCTTGTGTCTCTGAGATAAATACCTTAGTTATTATACCATCCCCAAACCCCTCACCCTCCCACACTTTTCTCCATGAGTCTACTACATTTTCTTCATGCATTCTCTTTTATATTTAAATTTAGGAGATAAAGAATAAAAAAAATAAATAACCACAGTGCTCAACTTTACTAAAAATGACAATATAGGAGAAAAAATACATTTATTGTAGTTAGGTCTTAAAATGTTCTGCTGGGGAAGTGCCACAAATGCAAGGATGATAATACTGCTGTGGATTTGTTTTTCTTTCTTTTTTTTTTTTTCACATTTCGCAAAAAGGAAAAAAATCAACAGTATGAAATTAAATGAAATTACTTGCATTGATCCTCAGCTGGGGTGACTTCTGTGCGGAGTCTGCATGTCCTCCCTGTGGTCGCGTGGGTTTCCTCCCACATTCCAAAGACATGCTGTAGGTGGACTGGACACTCCAAATTGGCCCTAGGCATGAGTGCTTGCATGTGTGTGCCTTCTGTGGAAGGTTGGGCACTGGGCTAGCAACTTGACACCGTAAAAACTCCACTGCCAATCATGAGCAGACAGGTGATCTGCTATGGTGACCCCTAACTGGGAAAAGCCAAAAGAAGAAATAAATGATGCTACGACTGTAGACGGCATAAGATGTACTGAAATGTAGACAAAGAGCAAATGCAAGACAGAAGAGAAGAAGCAGTGCTGGCAAAATACCCAGTAGTAAAACCTCATAAAATAAAAATATTGTAGGTTTCTTTTTCTTGATATGGTTTTCACATTATGTTATATGCAATATAAACTATATAAAGTATCAACTCCAAAATCTAAGTTCAGAATGCAAACAAAATTAGGAAATAAACATTAACGAAAGGGTCTTAAAATCAGGAATGCTTAGACACCACAACAGGTTTAAAGTCTCATTTGCAACTTTTTTCACATTTAGATAATTTTATTTACAAGGGCAGCTAAATCAATGTATTATTTATGTGTTAGACAAATGGTTCAGGGGTATAAACAGTACTGTATGAGCAGGAGAAGAGAGGTAGCCTTCAAGAGTGTCATTAGGCCATCTATGGTTATTGTACACAGTACATAAGCTAGTCTTATTATACGTATAAAATGAGCTACAACAACAAATGAATGATAGTAATAACCACAGGCACTGTGAAACAACAACCTATTTGCCTAAATGTTAACTGCAAAAAAAATAAATAAATAAATAAAAAATAAAGTCACAAATAAAACTCAACAGGTTGTCACGCTACATACTAGTTTTAAACAAAACTTTTTTATCAATGAATACAAAATGATAAGCAGTAGACAGTATACCTCTCAACTTATTTCCTCAAGAATTCCTAACAAAGCCAAAAATTAATGATAGGGGGGGGGGGTAAAGGAGCAAATTCAGTGACATTTTTAAATATAGATGTAATTCACTGAAAAGTTAATAGAGTATCTAGTGTATCAGGGTTTACTTCAACAAGCATTGTTTGAATAAAAATAATTGCTTTGTAATGCCTGATATTATTGACTGACTATAATGTTCAAGATTTATCAGAAAATAAATTAAAAAATTGTGAAGGATAGGGCAGAAATATGAAACAAGGTTAGGAATGTTTTATAACATCAGGGGAAAAATGAGACATATGGTCGAACAACTGAATTTACAGTCAAATTTTAATTTTTGGATGTCAAATACAGTTCCAGCAGTTTCCTGTAAACCATTAGATACCTATGAATATAGTGGTTTAAAAAGTTTGAAATAATAGAAAGGCAAATATTTTGGTTACATTGCTGGAACTGATAGACTGTAATGTCAAGTCATGGTGTATATGTTGCTATATTAAAATTGATGAGGCAACATCTCACTGCCCTTGCAGCTTGAAGGTATGTGCCAACAGTCTAGTTCTTTGGAGAGATTTCTCCCTTCTTCATGTTTGTGCCACCTTGAAGGTGGTATGTATAATATCAGGGTGTGAGGGCAATGCGAAGGGGGCAAAGGCATGCACCCCAGCAAAATAAAATTAATGAATAAAGAAATGCTTTTTTATGTTCATCTGGATGAGGTTAAAACATGTTGTGTTTTAATCTCGTTGTAATCTTGTCCAGGTGTAACTGGATGGATTCTAATGATTTTATGTTGGGTATATGTTATTGTTATCTCAATAGCAGATTGAAGTATAATTGTATATATCTGCAAACATCTGAATGAAGTCCCACTAGTTTTCAAGACACGTCTTGTATCCTTCATGAAGGAAAAACATATTACTGTTTTGGAAACATTCATATTTTACCTAATCAGTGAAAACTGGATTAGAGATGATATTTTAAATATCAACTGTAGTGTCACATGCTTCTGAGCAATGACTATAAAACACATTTCTTAGAATCAAAGAAAATGTTCACAGGGGAAACAACAATATCTAAAAACTAATTTATTAAACAGTGCCTAGAATGTAAGCAGCTGTGATGTTAAAATAATGACCCCTCCCTCAATGCATTGTTTGTTCTCTCACTCCAAAACTGCAGGACCATGGAAGAAAAGTTAAAACATAGTCATAGCTCTCAACCTTCCATCTTCAATGTGGAATACTACCTGTTATACTTTGGAAAAAATGGGAAAAATCTGGAACACATGCTAAAAGATTACTAACAACTCTAACTAGGAAACTCACAGGATGGTTAAAATGTGTTACTTTATACTTGTAAAATGTTCTTTTGATTAATTAATATTATTCAACATCCTTTAACAAGAGTATAAAAAAAATTCTTACCACTGAATGTGATACAGATACTTTCAAAGTGGAACAGTGAGGAATGTGAACTTTTTAGGAATCAAAATGAGTAATGTTCCTAATAATGATGTGCATTTAAGAGGTATGAACATAGCTATCTTGCGGTCATTAATTCTGCCTAACAGCATTTGGTTCTAAGTTTGTTTCTCAGTGAGGGTGCAAGGTTTGCAAAGAGTGCATAAAATCCATGTGTAGTGATGCACCTCAGCTGTGAAATGAAGTGAAGAACTGAGAACTAACAGACAGAATCGCTGACTGCAACGCAACTGGATTGAGTTTTTATTCACTGGTCCTGAAGTCTTGTTTTCTCAAGCAGACTTCTACAGACCACATGTTTTTAAGTCATAAAGCTTCTCACATGCCTCTCAATTACTGAGAATTTCACATAATATCCAGATTTTTGCCTCATATTTTTGGCCTGTTTCTCATAAAATTTGGAGTTTTCTGACAAATCATTGAAAACTGAAGTCACAAAATCATGACAAATATTTCAGTTTAAGAGTTTATATCCTTCAGCAAATGCATGGCAATGAAAAACAAATATTTGTACTTATCATAACAATACATTTCTGTTGTTTATTTTTATCTTTCCTCAATGCATGGGTATCGGATTAGATTCAGATCTCACTTCAGCTCCTTTATTTATTTAACAGGTGGGCTATTTATGAAACATTAAAAACCAGCATTACAGAATATTCACTCACTCACGCACCTAACATGATAGAAGACCTTGGGTAAAATCAGGGCATTTGCAGGAATAGACAGTGATTTAACAACACATGTTATTTCTGTAAGTGTGAGCAAGGCAATGAACCCCTAACTTGTGAACAACAAAAAGTATCATAACTTAAAACTGCAGGTACTCTACACATTTAATTTATTGAGTTATTACCTAAACATACAAGAAAAGGATTACCGTGATGACTAGCATTTTAATAAAAAACAGTTTTAGAGTTTAGCTGGGTGTTGCTATCAAATCCCGGGGATCTGCTTAAAATGGGCAGCAAACACTGTTAAAAGAAATTTTCCCATTTTACCGAGGACTTCTTCATCAGATGTTGAAATATAGTTTAAGCAACTGTTAACGTGAGTTTTTTAAACATATTCAAATAAATGTTAGTATCTTTCAAATATTTAGTATTTTATCATATATATATATATATATATATATATATATATATATATATATATATATATATATTTATTTTATTATTTATTTATTTTACATTTTATTTTACATTTGTTGACCGGGCTAGTCTGGCTGGATACATGTCCATTTTCAGCAGAGGCCCGAGGAGAAAAGCTCCACTAAATACTAAGTACATTACAAATAATCATTACTGTTTAGAAATATAAAAATTAGAAATCATAACAACACACAGAATGCAAGATACTTTCAAAGAGAAGCACGTTTACAATAAGCAGTTCATTACATATTAGCAACTATACATAAAATGTACATAGTTAGATTAGTACAGTAAAAGGAGAAGAAATCAGACAGGTAGTGAAGAGAAGAGTGAAGGAGAGATATAGTATAAGAAAAAGGTTAGTCAGGTGTACTGCAGGAACAAAGCCAATGATTGAGGTAGTACAGTTTAATTTTCTGTTTGAATTGTGGTAGGGATGTGGTCAAAGTTATGTCACTAGGTAAGAGATTCCAGTTTCTACCTATAGTGTTAGTGAATAGAGAACCACCTGCTGTGTTGTTTGCCTTTATTGAGTTTGTCATGAGTTTACTAGAGGAGCGAAGCGAGTTCAGATTGTTGTACGGGATTAGAAGTTGAGAGAGTATAGGGGTGTTGTCAGGTAGGTGTAATATGTTGTGGGCTATAGTGAGTTGAGGAATTTTTAGGTAGTTTTGAAATTCGAGCCAGCCAAGTTGTTTTAGATTTATACAATGGTGGGTCCTAAAGGGGTTACTAGTGGCAAAGCGAGCTATGTTATTATAGCAAGTTGCAAGTTTGTTAAGAATGTTTTTCTTGAGGTTAGTATAAATGGGGGAAGCATATAGCAGAGTAGATAGGAGATGAGATTGTGCA